>NC_056732.1:1336447328-1336706819 GCF_019279795.1 Protopterus annectens
TACTCAACCCTCATTAGGCCAGTCATTGAATATAATGCACCATTGGCATGTATCTGTCCAGACACATGCAACAACTAGAATGACCACAAAGATACCTTACTACAAGTACACAAGGCCTAAACAACATGTTCTACATGGACCAACTCAAAGCCCTGTCGCTATATTCTGTATCCTATAGGATACTAAAAGGTGACCTGTGTCTGGCATACAAGACCTCCTCCTTTACTGATGGATTTACTACACATCAGCAAATAAAATGGCATAAAAATGCTCATTCTAGGGATCTAAACCTCTTCTGCAATATCAACAGCATGGTTAGGAGTGACAGGTATATCTTGCAGAGGATACTGCAGCTTTGGAACAGACTCCCTATCCACATAAAATAAAATTCATCTCTGTCTATTTTCAATTGCAACTTATATCTATGGTTGGGAAAGAGAAAATTTATTCCATGAATGTGCCCTGTACTACTAATGGTCAGAGGCAGCTCCTAAATATGTTACCCCATGCATAGGCCCTTCAAATTATCTAGGCTATGAATGCAGCTATTCTCATTAGGGGTAATATATAATTATCAACCATGGGATGGGAAAGGCCAAGCTCTAACCAAATGGGATAGATTATTTTGGCAGAAAAAGGGAAATTGTCTAGGCTTAAAATGGCCTACAAAGGCAGCTACCCTAGTACTTACCTAGGAACTTATAGGAATATGAATTATAAGCAATGGTCACAACTAGCTAATCAGCATTAACAGGAATAGTGACCTATCTCTCTCTCTAATTATCTAAACTAACTTAAAACTAACACAAGTCCAACTGACCAGAGTTTGACTACTGACTCAGTTGAAGGAGGAGCCAAAATGGGGTGGGGAATGGGAAGAAGCAGCTTTTTGCAAGCTCACCAACTCCAGGAAGGCAGGGGGCATTTCTGCCCACAATCAATCACATCTACATTGACACATACTGATGCACCACTCACCGAGCTGAGTAAGGAGAGGGTTATGGTGAGTTGCTCATCGGGGGCCAGGATTCGCTGCATCTCACATGCACTCAAGTCCTTACAACACAAGAATAAATGTAACACAGTCATAGCACACACAGGACCAAATTACCTGAGACATGTTTCTTTGAACTCTGTGAAAAGAGACATGATGGAGCTCTCAGACTATGTGTCTGAGGCAAGTGTGAATGTAGTACTGGGCAGCATTTTGCCTTCACCAAGAATAATTCCACAATGCAAACAAAGGTTTATGGACATGTTTCTGGTGTCACTCAAAGGGGCTAAATATGCATCTGCCTGGGAGAAAATGGGAGACGGTCCTGACTGCTTTGTCAGGGATGGCCTGCACCTATCCCCCACCCAAGCCTTTTGCATACTGGCAAAAAAAAATTGAGTAAATAAAACACTACTGGGGTGGCAATGTCAGTCTTTTAAAACACAACAGAATTTGGACAGCATAAATGTACTGTTGCACACTGCTAGAAGCCTCAACAAAAAACTCCACTCCCTACAGGCACTCTCTACTCTGGAATCCAGTGATATATGCATTGTCATGGAAATTGTTTTAAGACCACTGGGTGCACTCAATCCGTGCAAGGTTTCAACACCGACCATGCACCCCCTCCAGCTTCATGACACAGGATAATGACCTGGAGCTCCTTCATGTCCTACTTACCATTAACAAAACCTCTTATTACATCATAGCTAACTATAGGACCTCCCTCTCTAACTCCTTGACCCATACTTCCTACCTGACTAGTATGGAGTTCCTAAGCATATTGCCAAACACCACTCTCCTAGGAAACTTCAACTATCCCTCCATCAAATGGAAGACTAACACAGCCCCAACATGTAAGCCCTGAGATTTGTGAACTTCATACATACAAACTCACTGGACCAATTAGTCTACATCCCAACTAGGCATGATAAAATCCTGCACTTAGTATCTCACCAATTTGTAACAGCTCTGTTCTTCACCTGTTGTAACTGTCCCCTTCTGAAGGAAATACAATGTCACATTTAAAAATAAATCCCTATGTCTGAACCCTAATATAAACAGCAAAAGAAAAAAACTCACTATATGTAAAAAAAAAAAAAAAAAAAACAAATTAACAATCTTGCTAAACTTAACAAGGAACACTGATCAAATAAATCAAAGCTGGGTATGAGACTAAAATAGCCACTCAGGCTAAAGACATCCAAAAAATCTTCTTTAATTTTGTCAGAAACAATGCTCATCACAGTGCACAGAAACAATGCTCAGCACAATGCACAGCAAACAACAAATGATATTACATACAAAGACAGTCTACTAGCAAATAAATTTAGATTTAACTTCACCCACCCCACATTCCCAGATCATATATCAGCATCTCCTCCCAAATCTCCCAAGAACAGGTCCTCAAAGCACTGACTAAGGCCAAGAATACTGCTTCTATGGGGCTAGATAACATACCAGACTGCTTAATGGCCAGCTTGCAAAAGGACCTGTCAAACCTCCTGCAGAGACTATGCAGCATCAGCCTCCAAACAGATTTTGTGCTGGAAAAAATGAGGACAGCAGCAGCACAAAGGTAGGGCATAAATGGACCCAGGTAATTACAGATCCATAAGTCTGACAAGCTTCATCTATAAGGCTATGGAAAGAATCATTATGGAATTAATAAGGGCATAGACAACCTAAAAGTATTTGATCCTAGAGAGTTTGGCTTTGTCAAGAGCAGATCCTGCCTACTTAGCTTGGTCTACTTCTTTGAGAGGATTAGTGAAATGAAGCAATGGATGACAGAAGATCAGTACACACTACATATCTAGACACTACACGCATTGTACACCATTCAGCACTCAGGTACAGGTGATAAACTCACCCATCTAAATGTAAATTCCTATATAACTCACTGGATAGCAAACTGTCTCACTAAAAGAACCCAAGAAATTGCTGTGGATGGTTCTACCTCTTCTAAAAGACCTGTCACTAGTGGTGTACACCAGGGTTCAGTCCAATGGCCGCTCCTGTTTGGTATTTACCTCTTTGAAGTCAACGCTAATGTTAAGGCATATGGCTGACCGAGTCTTCACATGATTATAAACTTGGTGTCATCATAAACTCTCTAGAAGATACCAAGATCCTATAAGAGGACCTTTTCCAAACAAAAAAATAATGATAAAACTGTGGTCTACAACTAAATGTCAAAAAATGTTTAATAGCACCCTGAAAATTAATCCACTACTTAGGGACTTGGGAACTGATGTAGACAATGAATTATCCTTTGATCAACATGTATCCACTTTTGTAAGAAAGTCCTTTACTGCACAGCATGTTAGTAAGGGTATGGCATCCAGTTCTAGAGACGTGATCATTCCACTGCATTCAGAACTTATTAGGCTGATCATTGAGTATAATGACCCTTCAGTATATACATTTCCAAACACAAGAGACAACTTGAATAACCCGAGAGCTTTCTCACCAAGAAAATCAAGGGCCTAAATCATAAAAGCTACACGGATTGTCTCAAAGACCTAGCTATCCTTTTTCTCGGTATCTTACTGGATACTGAGGGGTGATTTCTGCCTCACCTACATAGCCTCAAACAGTCCTATTCTTTCAGACATACTGCACATCCTTAAGTCCAATGGTGGCATAAACAACTGCTCAAAAGATCTTAATCTCTTGTCCAACATAAATGGAACATGTTGGAGGAAAAGATAATTACCAGGGAGAACCCCACTTCTCTGAAATTGTCTTCATCTCCACATACAGCACACTAGTCTCTTACTCTATTCAAGCTTAATCTGGACAAATGGAATGGAAACTGCAAATCTACCTCCAGTTTAACAATTTCGCCCCTTATGATAGGGGTAAAATGCAAATGTTGGGGCTCTGGGCTATTCATACCTAAAATACAAGGGCTCTAAGTTACTCATACATATAACAGAATGGCTATAATCTTCCTGGGAATGCATGGCTAGGCTTCAAAACATCCTCACCAGATTAATAGATTATTAAATACCTGTAAGTCTAATGTTACTGCTGCAATTAGAAATTACTTGCATTCCAAGTTCTTGTAAATTTTCTAAACAAATTACCATATCATCTGTTGTTTAGATGTTCCATGGAAACGTTATGTACATCTAGTTTTGGTGCAAGTTGGAGGGGGCAACTTAGACAACAAGCAGGCAGGCTAGGGCTCAGGTGAGGATAGGCATGCAGAACTGAGGAAAGGCAGGAAGAGTTGAAAAGGAAGGGAGACAAAGGTGTATGTTAGAAGGTGATGAAAAGGATTACAGGGGAGGACAGAAGTATAAAGGGTGTTGAAAGTGAGGGAGGTTAAGGGAAAATGGGTAGGGGCCATAAACTAGATTTTTTTTTATTTAGAGGCAGAGCTACGTTGAGTATTTAGATTTAAGAGTTATGCTATTATGTTATGCTTGAGACAAACAGGAGGACCCCTTTGACTTTTTTTTTTTGTTGTTTTGATCTGAATTTAATGAATAGCTAGGATTCATTTAGTTGTGAAGTGCAGAATGCTATATTCAAGGGGAAGAATGGAGATAAAAATGCTTAGTACAGTGAAGCTTAGTTTTGGGTGTTTGTAGAAAAGGAATTCAGGAGTTAGGAGATGTTGGAGTGTATTCGCAGGATTTGCTGGGTTACCTGCAGGGTGCTTGTAATCAAGGTCCCCTCCGGGATACGTTTTTCAGGGATTTATCCATTAAAGCTTAGGATATCTATGGATTGTGTTCTAGTCCCATTGTTATTCATGATATGCATGCTTCTACCCAGGTAGGAAATGTAAAGCACGGGGATTGTCATTGCTGTTATGCAAATTATTTTAAAATTACAACTCTCCCTATTTTTTAGAATTGAAGGTCTGATTTTACCAGCTTGGGATACTTTGTGGATTCCATCCTTTTCCACCTTTGACCTAATGAACTGTATAGTAGTTGATTTAAGTACAACCCACTACAGAAACATATTGTACTAATGCATGTCACTGTCCACTCATTACAAGGCCTTTTTCCTTTTCATTTTATGGAGGAAGGGAGGAGTGGTGGGATTGACGGAGTTTGTGACAAGGCTGAAAAATCTTACAATGTACCTGACATAGGCTCATAGGAGATTACTAGGCTATCGACCCAGAGGTCATTTTAAGCCTAGCCATTTCAACACAATGTAATACCGTAGAGGTACTAATCAATACCCAAGATTGCATTTAGTGATGTCTAACGTTATCCCTGGTAAGAATTTACTGTGCCCCAGCCACTCATCCAAGTTCCTCATAAACAGTGTCATAGAGTTGCTCTGTTTCACATGAATTGGTAGCCTGTTCCAAAGACGTGGCATTCATTTGGAGATAAATCTGTCCCTCCAGTATGACAAATTTAAGTTGCAGACCATATTTAAGTCCCTGGAACAGGTAGCCCTGGACCCATTTGATTTATGGATATGTAGAAACTTCATGAGGTTTGGGTCTTGTGTTGCTCTGCAGGTCAGACATAAGCCTCCCCTAAGAAGTCTATAAGATATGGAATACAGTGACAGGGATTTTAGTAGGTCTGTGTAAGGCACATGCTGGAGGCCCTTGATCTTCTTTGTTAGAAATCTCTGAGGTCTCTCTAATTGCTGTAAATGCTTAGTATGGTACATACTGAATGGGGCATTATACTCAATTATGGGCAGGATAAATGCTGAGTATAGAGGGATTATAACTTCTTTTGCTCTCGAGGTGATGGCTTTACTAATCAAGTCAGCAACTTTTATAGCTTTCCTTACAATGGTAGATATGCGGTGGTCGAAGTTACGGATGCAGTCAATCTGTGATCCCAGTTCCCTTACCACTTCATAGGTACTTACCCTATTATTGATTTGACAGTGTGAAGGGATATTGTTTGTGCTGAAGGGAATGATGATGCATTTCTTTGCATTCAGTTTGAGACCGTGACTAATACAGCAGTCGTCAGTCTGTGTGAGACCATCCTGGAGTATACTGACAACATTTGGGGAGTCAATGACTGCACCTAGTTTGCATTCGTCTGCAAACTTGGTCAGCCACAATCCTTTAGTTTTGACCTGAAAGTCTGAGAAGTATATATCAAACAGTAGGGGGCCTAGCACTGATCCCTGTGGCACTCTGCTGGTAACAGGTCTGCTGGTTGATGTGGAGTCACTCACTTTGATATTGTGCGTCTGGTTTGTGAGCCATTTGGCAACCCATCTTACAATGAACATACAGAGATATCCAAATGGGCCACCACGTAACTGTCAAAATTTCCTTTTAATAAAATTGTTTTTATAAACCAATGTGCACAACAGTAGCCTTCGTCAGATCCCCAGGGGAAGGCAATATGCTGAAAGCGCTTATCCGTTTTTCCTTCTTTTTGAAGTTTTAGATGAAGATTTTGTTGTGCACCTTTGTTTTTAAAAACAATTATATTAAAAGGAAATTTTAGCAGTTATGTGGTGATCCGTTTGGATATCTCTGTATGTTTGTTTTTTTTTTCCAAGAGGACATTTAGTGGTACACACTCTTTTTATTTCCCCATCTTACAATGAAGGGGTTTACATTCAGTTTGCTAAGTTTATCGGTAATTCCTAAATGTGGGACTGTACTGAAAGCGTTTACCAAGTCAAGGTATGCAGTTTGCACAGATCTGCTCTCATCAATGGCCTTGGTCACACTTTCAAAAAATCCACCAGATTTAACAGGCAGGATCTGCCCTTCATGAAGCCGAACTGGGTGGGATTCAGGGTTTGGAGGTCACCTATGTCTATATTTATGAGGTTTATAATAATACGTTCCATGGCCTTACAGATGAGGCCGATCAGACTTATGGGTCTGTAATTCCCCGGGTTTGCTGCTAGGCCACATTTGTGGAGAGGAATAATTGTAGCCATTCTTCATTCCACAGGAACAAAGCATGTGGTTAGGCTATAATTGAAAAGGGTACTAAGTGGTGATGCTGGCTCATGTTTTAGCCTGTTTAGAAGACACCCTGGGATGTCATCTGGTCCCATACAGGCCATGTTCTTTGCCTTGGATAGGGCTTTGAGGACCTGCTCTTCAGATATCAGCTCCCCTGCCCTGCCCCCTATTCCCTCTAGCCCCCACTACCTCTACATTTATAGTAATCACAGCCACACCCACAGCTCACCCTCACATCACCTCCATCAATCACAGCTCCTCAAGTCAAATCACATTATACCACACCAACCTGCTCCACACAAAATACTCCCAATCACTCTCATTCCCACTAGGCATTTTTTAAATCACCCACACTACTTAGCCATCCACATATAGTGCAACCCCATAATTCCTATTCAGACACCCACCTAGAACCAACTTAAACTTTATAACCATGACTATCACACAACTAAGTCTAGTCTGTCTTCTCATAATTCTTTATAACACCACAAGTTATCACTCTAGCAATATCCCTAAACTTAGTAGCACAACACTACATTATGCACTCTCATATACAAACACCACACACTATAATAATATCTGCCCACAACTGTTCAAGAACTACATAACGGACCAATTTCAGAACTACACACATATGCTCTCATTCCTACTCCAAAAAAACACAATACTTTCTCACACTCCTCACCAAACTACAACATCTGTATCACCATTTTAACACCAGGCTTACCATAAGTGGGGATATCCACCCCAACCCAGGCCCAAATCCATCCTGTCCAACACAAACTGCTCCAACACAAATGTCAGAACATAACAGCCCCACTATCTTCATCCCTGGGCAAATCAACAGCAGCAGCAAAACCAACCATCTTTTAATACTAAATATTAATATTAGAAGTATCAAACGTAACATACCCGAACTCCAGGCCACAACAGCACACTACTCCCCAAACATAGTTGCTTTAACAGAAAAGTACAGTTTTGTACCTACCATAAATGTAGATGTTCGAAGATCCACATTGCTGCAGTCATAACTTGTGGGTAGTCCGCTGTCCTCGGTCGGCCCGAATACCAAAGTATTAGGCTGGCGTCGGTCATGGGCGCTCAGATCTGACGTCAGTGCGTCATGGTATTAAAGCGCGTGACCGACGTCATATCCTCAGTCTTTTCTTGCCCCAGATGTCAGAAGGCCCTAAAAAGAAAGGCCACAGCCAAAAATAGAAAAAACCTCCAAAACCCATGTACAAACAACCTCCACCACCCAAACCATACAACCACTCCAAACTACAGAGGGGAAGGAGGGAGGGTAAATTGGACTGCAGCAATGTGGATCTTCGAACATCTACATTTATGGTAGGTACAAAACTGTACTATGTTGTTCATCTCACATTGCTGCAGTCATAACTTGTGGGTAGAATCCCAAAGCAAAGGTAAAGGGAGGCTGGCAAAATCATAAAGCATTGGGAGCTGCTAACATGCCCTGTAAAACTGCAGTGGCAAATCCAGCCCTAGATTTGGAATAAAGAGGGAGATGGTAATGTTTAGAAAAAGTGTGCACTGAACTCCAAGTAGCTGCCTCCAAAATATCTTTAGTAGCTACACCCCTTAAAAAAGCAGTAGAAGTGGCAGTAGCCCTAGTGGAATGAGGTCTGATTCCAGGCGGAATCTCCTTACCATGATGAGAATAACAAAAAGCAATACAATGGCCAATCCACTTAGAAATAGTTTGTTTTGAAACAGGTTTCCCCTGAGAGGCCAAAGCAAAAGAAACAAACAACTATTGAGACTGTCTGAACCTTTTAGTCCTGCTCAAATAATAACGCAACTGCCTGTGAATATCCAAAGTGTGCAAAATTTTCTCCCCTTTATTTTGGGGATCAGCATAAAAGTAGGCAAATGAATAGATTGGTTCAAGGCCACATTTGAAACCACTTTAGGCATAAAAGTAGGGTTAGTGCAGAGATACCCTATCCTTATGAAAAATCAGGAAGGGTTCAACTGCCATTAGAGCCTGTAATTCAGATACCCTTCTAGCAGACGTAATAGCCAACAAAAAAGCAGTCTTCCAAGACAAAAACTTTAACTCAGACGTAGCTGCAGGTTCAAAAGGAGGTAAAGTAAGCTTTTCCAACACAAAATTGAGATCCCAGGAAGGAGTAGGAGCTCTACGCGGGGGTCTTATGTTCTTTGCCCCTCTAAGGAATTGCTTAAACAAAGGATGAGAGAATAATGGTGGGTCACAGTCATAGTGAGCAGAAATGGCTGCAGCATGAACTTTTACAGAGGAGAAAGACAAACCCTTGTCTAATAATTCCGTAAGATATTGAAGAGAAACACTCAAATCAGGCCTGGAAACATCAAAGCTCTTTGCTTTGCTCCAAATAAAAAATCTCCTCCATTTATCTGCATAAACTTTCCTTGTACTAGGCCGTCTGGCCTCCAAAATAACATTCAAAACTTGTTGAGGAAGCTGCGACCCTCCAGGTTCTAGAACAGAATATGCCAGGCTGTTAGATGCAGGGACTGAATCCTGACATTGAAGAAATGATTGCCTGCCTGAGACAAAAGGTGTGGAATTGAAGGCAAAGGCCAAGGAGGCTCCCTTACTAAACTCCTCAGCAGAGGGTACCAGTGCTGTCGAGGCCAATCTGGAGCTATTAGAATCATGGAGGGCTTGTCTTGTCTGACCTTCAAGAGCACCTTGGGAAGGAGAGGCAGAGGAGGAAAGGCATAGACGTGAAGATTGCTCCAACTGAATGATAGAGCATCCACTTTCCAAGCTGTTGGATGAAACATCTTTGTGCAAAACTTTGGCAACTGGAAATTTAGTGGAGAAGCGAACAGATCTATGTCTGGAGTCCCCCATATCACTGTCAACTGTCGAAATACCTGAGGATCCAATTTCCACTCGTGGGGATCCACCATTTGTCTGCTCAAAACATCTGCTAAGGAGTTCTGTGCTCCTGGCAGAAACCTTGCCTGAAGAGTGAGGTGCAAACTGAGAGCAGTCTCCCACAAAACCATAGCTTGCCTGCAAAGAGGGTACGAATGGATTCCCCCTTGCTTGTTGATGTACCACATGACAGTTGTGTTGTCTGTTTGAATCAACACTTGTCCTGGGTGAAGTAGATCCTTGAAAGCCATCAATGCAAATTGGACTGCTAACATCTCCTTCAAGTTGATATGTAAATGTTGAAGTCTGGCAGGCCATGTGTCTTGAACCCACTTTCCATTGAGGTGAGCTCCCCAAGCCTTGTCCGAGGCATCTGTCGTTAAGATCTGACTCGCCTCTGGTCGGGTCACAGAGAGTCCCTTGTTTAGGTGACATTCCTGAGCCCACCACAAAAATTCCTTTTGAATGCAAGGTATTATTTGAATGACAGTGTCCAGATCGTGGCAGTGTTGCGTCCATACATTTTTGAGATACCATTGTAGCTTCCTCATATGCAGTTTGGCATTGGGAAGCACCAGAATACAAGATGCCATGAACCCCAAGGCTTGAAGGACTGTCCTTGCAGTCAGCCTGGACCGTAGAGACAATTGTTGGAAGTAAAGTGTAAGGTTTCTTTGTTTGTCCAGGGTCAAAAAGGCCATCTGGGAAGCTGTATTCAGTCTCACACCCAGAAAGCACATTTCCTGAGAGGGCACTAGACTGGACTTTGTTTCGTTCACAGAATACCCTAGGCACCTTAACACTGCCATAACATACTGTAGATGGTGAAGAAGCTTGTTTTTGTCTTGAGCAAGAATCAGGCAATCGTCCAAATAAGGATAAATTTGTATTCCTCTTAACTTTAAGAAGGCTATCACCGGAGCCAGAACCTTTGTGAACACCCTGGGTGCAGTAGATAAGCCAAAGGGCAATGCAGAGAACTGATAATGTAAAGTCCCAGCCAAACGCAGGTATCTCCTGCAACTGGGCCTGATAGGAACATGAAGATAAGCCTCTTTGAGATCCAGAGTTACCATCCAGTGATCTTTGCCCAACAGAGGCAGAAGTTGTTGCAACGTCAACATTTTGAATTTTGGAATGTCCAGGTATGTGTTGAGGATAGATAAATCCAAAATTGGCCTCCAAGTGTTTCCTTTCTTTGGTACAAGAAACAGGCGAGAATAAAATCCTAGGCCCACTTCTGACAGAGGGACCTGCTGTATAGCCCCCATTTGAAGGAGTAAAGAAATCTGTTTGTGAGCCTCTACCCTTTGCTGAGGAGGAACGTCTGGCATGCCCTTGAAAGGAGGCAATGTGTGGAAATAAAACTTGTAGCCTCGGTCTATAATGTCCAACACCCATTTGTCCTGGGTGACTAAAAGCCAATTTTGCTTGAAGAGTGCCACCTTTCCTCCCAAAGGTGCTGCCAGACAGGAGGGATCTGGCAGCTGAAGATGCAGGTCATTGGGCCTGTTTACGAAAGGTCTGGCCCCTGCCCTCACCTGTAGATTGTGCAGGGGAACTCCACGTTCTAGGCCTGAAAGAACTCTGAGCTCTGCCCCTACCACGCCTAGATCTGCCCCTAGACTGTAAATCAGAAGAAGGGTAAGCCCATCCCTTAGTAGGCCAATTCCTGCTAAACTTAGGAGGCTGCACCTGCAAAAAATCTTTAACAGTCTGCATAGACTTAGCCTTGTCTTCCATTTTCTTCAAGACAGACTCCACAGGAGAACCAAACAAAACTTCAGACTGTAAAGGAGCATCTAAAATTCTAGCTTTAACATGCTCTGACAAATTCTGATCCTTAAGCCAGGCATGCCTGCGAATAACTGATCCAGTGGCAGCCACCCTGGAAGAAGCCTGTAAAGCATCGAAACCACACTGCAAAGAATGCTTACCCACCTGATCAGAGGCATGAACCAAATCCTGTAATTCCTTACACTCTATGCCCTCTGCCAAAGCATCTACCTTAGATTTTAACTGAGTAAGGAGAAAATTCTGGCACTTCAACATATGAAACTGGCAATTCAAAGCCCTCATTGCTAGAGTGGAAGAGGTGTACACTTTCTTACCCCACCTATCCAAAGCTCTAGAATCTTTATCCATAGGAACTGGATTCTTTACAACAGAAGCCCTGACACCCTTAGGTCCCTGGCTAATAGTTTCTGGGTCAGCCCTTGGGCTCTTATACAGATATTTATGAGCCTCAGGCACTCTGTAATACCTATCTGGTTTAGCTGGCGCAGGAGGCAAAGAGTCTGGATTAAGGGAAGCCTCAGAGAAAACATCCTGAACAACATCCAAAACAGGAGGTATAGCTAAGGGCCGATGTTGTGGTAAAAACAAAAATTCCCTAAGCCTCTTTCGGGAATCCGAGAAATCCTGGCCTTCCCATTTAAAATGCTCCCTCATAGAATGCAGGGTTTCTGAAAAAGAAAAATCCGCTGGAGGAGAAGCAGAAGGACTGGAATCCTCTGCGTCTGAATCAGAATAAGGAGGAAAATCCTGAGTGTCTTCAGCCGAAGACTCTGAGTAATCTGAAGCCTGTTCCAAACATTCTACCTCTGGCTCCACCCTAGGCCTCTTATCTGGAGGGGGCATAGAACCCCTGATTAAGGAAATTAAATCTTCTGCCATTTTAAGCATGTGTTTTTTAGGCACAGAACCTGCAGAACTAGGACTGACACCTGAGGAAGGCAAACCAGGCCTGCCCTTAGAAGGTACCTTAGAGACAGAAGGAGAAGGCCTAACCCCCTTAGGCATAGAAGGAAGTACAGCAACCTGAGAGGCCCCCTCAGCCTGACCTGACTCCTGAGAGGCCACATCCTGCAAAATTAACGTCTCCCTCTGAGACTCAGCTGAAACCTCGGCTGGATCTACAGATTCCACCGTAGTTTCTAAAGAGCCGACGTCCGGAACGGACGACTCATCCTACTTGGACCTTAACGATTTTTCCTTGCGCTTCTTAGCGGTAGCGTGCGTCGGAGGATCCGACGGCATATTGTAATTACACCGCTTACCGAAGACAAGCCTAGCGCAATCTAACCTACGTTTAATGGTGCGCTTATTAAACCTAGCATAAAAGCGACACCCGACTACGCCGTGCTCAGGCCCCAAACAAGGAATACAGAGAGAGTGGTAATCCCTATGCGGTATCTGTTTCCCACAAGAAATACAATTATTCACTTTTTCTGACATCCGGAATTAACTGAGGCAAGAAAAAACAAAAATATTCCCCAACGGGGTACTTAGCCCAACTTGGTTTCGGTCTGAAACTCAGAATACGAAACTTTCAGAACGCCGAACGGCACTTGCAAACACTGCTTCTGCTTCGGACCATGCGGCAAAAAAGACTGAGGATATGACGTCGGTCACGCGCTTTAATACCATGACGCACTGACGTCAGATCTGAGGGCCCATGACCGACGCCAGCCTAATACTTTGGTATTCGGGCCGACCGAGGACAGCGGACTACCCACAAGTTATGACTGCAGCAATGTGAGATGAAGAACATCGTGGCTAAATAAAAACATAGCTAACTCAGAAGTTCTCCCTACTGACTACAATATCATTAGACAAGACAGACCACTTCATAAAGGGGGTGGAACTGCCTTAGTGTACAAGTCCAACTTAACTGTACGTCAATTACCAAACTCCTACCCCTCCCCCAAAAATTGGGACATACTTATCTCACAACTTCAACTTCACCCTAAAAAGGTCATCACCACAATTGTGATCTATATTCCACCTGGTAATACACCTGCTAGCCTTGAAGACTTCTTATCCTGGTGTTCTTTCACATACTCACAAGAAACCCTTGTTCTGGGGGATTTCAACCTAGATTGGTTCACCTGCATATCAGAACCACCAAGTAATCTAATAAATCTCCATGGCTACCAGCAGCTAGTCCAAAATTCCAACTAGATGCGATAAAAAATCTAAAAGGGAATCCATCCTTGACGGGGTCCTAACTAACAACCTCACATTGTACCCCCATGCAGGCAGTCTCCCAGACACCTTAAGTGACCACAACATAATATACTTTATATGTAGTAGAACAAGCATATGCAAAACCACTAACTATATATCCATTAGAAACACAAAAAAATTCTCACCTGAGGTCCTCAATACTTTCCTCTGTAACTGTGACTGGACCCCCCTAAAATCCCTCCCACTTGACCAGGCTGTAGCATATTTCAACAAAACATTTCTACAATACCTAGACTCTGTTGCTTCATTTCGTAAAATCAAGGTTAGAACCTCGACAAACCCCTGGCTCAGTAAAGAAACCAAACAAATCCTCAAGTCCAGAGACACTGCCTGACTTTTTATCAAAAAAACAAAGAAACACAAAGCCTAACTAAGTACCAAGAACTGCGCAACCGTGCAAAAAAATGCATTAGGCTGGACAAAAAATCCTACTACAGGACTTCACAAACTAAATACCAGCACAACCCCCCAAAATTTTGGAAAAATGTAAACCAGCTACTAAAACCCATCCAAAAGGCTACCCCCAGACCAACCACCCCTGACACTAAAGTTCCCATCGAAACACAATTCAACTCCCACTTTGTGAACTCAGTTCTATCCTTAGTATCACAGGACAGTTCCTTCCTCACTACCCCCCCCCCAACACAAATAACACTAATACAAGCTTTACCTTCAAAACAGTTTCCACCACTTCAATCAAAAGCATACTCTCCAAACTAAAAACCTCATCAACAGCAGCCGACCTACTCCCCAGCTGTTTCTTGAAACTCACATCAGATGCTATTGCTATCCCAATCTCCACTCTCATAAACAGATCAATTGTTGAAATCTATGTGCCCAAACTCTGGAAAATATCCTATGTTACACCCATACATAAAGGTGGGACCTCCACTGAACTTAATAACTACAGACCCATTGCTTTACTCTCCCCCGGCCAAAATCCTAGAAAAATGCATCCATACCCAGATGCTAGCATATCTCCTAGACAGCAACATCCTGTCACCTACTCAGCATGGTTTCAGACCTGTCCATAGTACCACTACAGCCCTCCTCTGCTTCACTGACACAGTAAACATTTTCAAAAATGAAGGCCTGCAGGTGTCAACTCTTTTTTTGGATATGTCCAAAGCATTTGACACAATCTCGCACTAAATCCTGCTAAACTAACTAAACCAATATCAACTATCAAATTCCACTCTTACCTGGTTCCAAAGCTACTTAACTGACAGGTACTAAGCTGTGAAATGGGAAAATTCTCTCTCTCCTCAGCTGCTCATAACTATAGGAGTCTCACAGGGTTCTGTCTTAGGACCACTACTATTCACAATCTTCACAAATGACCTCCATACCTCCACACAGCATGCATCTATCATTCAGTATGCAGATGACACTACCTTAATATGTGCTGCACAAAACATTCCCACCCTCCTGCAAACAACTCAACTAGCATTCTCTGACGTTAACAACTACCTTACCAAAGCCCATCTTATCCTCAATGCAAAGAAAACTCAGCTTATGATTATAACCAGTTCTAACAAAAACACTGATATCAGTCAATTCTCTATCTACTCCACAAATGCTACTCCAATCGCTCCAGTGGCACAGGCTAAGCTATTGGGAACAACCATAGACTCCCACCTAAAATTTGATAGTCATCTCAACTTAACTATTAAAAAAGTACATGCCAAACTGGAATCACTCTACCGTATCAAACCATTTCTTACCAACAACACAAGATCAGCCATTGCTCGCTCCCAGCTTCTATCCAACAAAACTGAACTAAGCAAAATGAAAGCCTGCTATAACAGAATTGCCCGCTTTGCTGCAATTTGCTCATATAGAACTCATCACTGTACTGCTTTAAGACAGCTCCACTGGCTTGAACTGCCCAACTTCCTAACCTACAATCAGCTCTGCCTTTGTCATTCGATCTAGTACCTCTCCAATAAGTGTCCTTCCCTCAAAAACCTAGCACAACATAACTCAGCCAAAAGGCCTCTTAGATCATCAAGCAAACTACTACTAGAAGTCACCAACAGCTACAATAGCTTTGGAGATGGACTATATAGTAGTTCAGTGGCTAAAAAATTGAACTCTATCCCCACTAGCATTCAAAACACATCATCCAAAGCCTCCTTTAAAGACCTCATCAGGCAACATCTCAAGCAAAGTTGGCAGTGCCATGATTGCTCCCCAGGCTAGTGAAAGCGGATAAGGTACACATACTAAACCTACAGTACTTGATAATAGTTTTCAATCTTACTCACAAACACTGGCTAATCTACAATGTATGTACTGCACCTGTGTACTATGTATGTATTCTATCTATGTTCCAAATTTCAGCTGTACACCACAAATCTATTAATTACCTTTATTTTTAAATTAATATTTTTTTGTTTGTTCTCTCCACTGTAACTGTTGATTTGCTGCATACCACTGTAAAAACATGTATTTTGCAATTTGTGTGTATACTGATCGTGTCTAAATAACTAAATGAATCTGTAATTTTTCTATGAGGAGCTTTTCTCCCCAGGCCTCTGCTGAATAAGGCCTTTTTCGGCTCAGTCAGACACCCCCGGTTAAGAAATGTAAAATAAAATAACTATGTAAGGTAGGAGGGGAGTTGTAAGTTAGGAGGGGATAAGGGAATGAAATTTTCTCCAAACCTATCCGCTAGCAGGTTCACAATCTCTATTGGGTCAGTATATGTGATTCCGTTGGCCACCAGTTCTGTACATGCCTGGGTCCTACCCTTTAGGTTATGTACATAGCTGTAAAAGACTTTATGGTTATCCTTGGCAGTACTTGCTAGGTTTCTCTCAAAGGAGCTCTTGGAGGATTTGATAAGTTGTCTTATTTGCCTGTTAAGGCTGAGGAGGTGCTTTTCCATTGTTGGGTCCTTGTCTTTGTTTTCTTGGACAGCAACTTTTTGCATTTACTGTAGAGTATGTTGATGTTTGAAGTCCACTACAGCAGCTTGATTTTACATGGGGATTTGGCTTTGATTCTATCTGGTACAGCCGAGTTTATACACTCATGCAAGTGATTGTACAGGGCTTTAGTGTAAGCTTCGGCACAGTTACCACTTTCAGATTGGGGTGGGGTTTGGAATGCATTTATACCTTCACCTAGGAGGGTATAGTTTGCCTCGGTGAAGTTTTTTAGGCTGATTTCACCTTTTGTGACTTCTGTTGTTAGTGTCAGTTCAAAGGTGACTGATTTTGGTCAATTTTAACTAATGAGGGTTAAACCTGAACTATTGTGGTGCTCTGTACAAGGGGCTTTCTGACAAGATCATCTATGTTCTGTCATACAGCCCCTGTCTTGGGAGATCTGGGCTAACTGATGGTTGCTGCTCATTATGTGTTCAAGATTCTTTTTTTGAATTTCTGAGCCCAATACAGTCTAGACTCCTGATTCACTACCCCCTGGTGAGCATGCTCAAATCTGCAAGTGAAGGCCTAGCTGTTACTAGACCTAGACTACAGACCACGGGAAGGTATGCCCTTGCACATATTGATCAAGTTTTGTGGAATCAACTAGTGCCTCTGATCTGGTTGAGTGACTCTGAGGGGAGCAGGGTAGAATTCCGATCCACAGCTGTTCACTCCCCAATTATGCAAACACTAAACTGCAACTGTGCTGTTATATCACACTGAGACTGTAATACTTTGGAGAATTCCCCTTCCAATATACAGTAATCTCAAAATTAGTATTAAGTAGCAGGGATGTGAGTGGCACATGCGAAAACTGCTTATTATTTAATTGTCCTTGTGCTCTACGGTACTTAGGTATTTGAAAATTTCAGTGTCAAAACTCTTACTGTGTGACCTTCAGTCAAGCAGCCATCTGTAAGGTTTAATATAAGAAGTCTTGGAGATACCCATCTATTAAAAAGAGGGTATTAGTATACCATAAGAAGCAACATTGTTATCACTTTTTCTGTAACATTTCATGTTACGATATTGCTTTCTTCTGTTTTTTTTATTTGTGAAGTGGTTATGTAATAAACCCATTAATAAACTAAATGAAATGTCTTTTTTGAACACTATGTCTGCTATCTTATTGTAACTGAAATTTCAGTTAGCAAAATGCAAAATAGGCAAAACTCCACTGAAGCTGCGTATCTTTCACTGTGGTGCAATCTAAGTGTATGATAGTCATAGTCCGGGGTGAGGTTGGGGGATTAGCCATGGGTCAATCTCACAAAAATATATAAATAAACAACCTATCTGCAAGCAGTTTGTTGCCCCCCCCCCCCCCCATATTCTTGTCATGATATCTATTAAACTATCAAACAGACAAAGGCAAAAACTAAAGAATTACCTAATAATCTGAACTACAAAAAACAGGGCAAAGCCTTGACAAGCAAGGTAAACTCTGGCCAAAGCAACGAACGTACAATGTACTTCAGCTATCTGAGGTCTAACAGAGTGCCGGTACCTCTCAACTTCTTAACACAAGAATTCTGGATAAAGTAAAAAATAAAGGGGTGATAAAGTTCCAAAATAAGGGACAGGTTTAGATATTGCCCTTATAAAATTAGAAAAGACTGCTAGAATAACAGGTTTTGGATTAACATCCATTTTCTAAAGAATATGAAGTCTGAGACCCAACTGCCTGTCATTTAGTGACCTCAGTCCTCAATGATTTGTCAGAAAACCACAAACTATAAAGAGCAGACCATGAATATGGACATTCTGTGAAATTCTGGAGAGTTGAGAGGTATGTGGCTAACAGCTATTACTTACACTGTGTACACAACTAAACACACTAAACATTTTAACCTTTAACACAACTGATCTTTTGATATGCCAGAAAAAAAGCAATTTATAGTTTAGTAATCACCTGTATGCTTTTTAAGTTTTTCATTTAAAACATTTACTTAAAATTACACGTAATCACAAGAACTCATCCCAGACTAATTCAGTTCTCTGAAGACAATTAACTTTTCTCATATAAAATCAAATTCATTTTACTAGGCTCTTATGTCACAACTTATTACAATTTCTTAAACATGCAGTGCAAACAGCTGGAAGTCTAACGAATCAGAAACAGAAGGCAAAATATGCTCAGTCAGCTTAATTATTCTACATGCTGTCTTTTCCTGAAATTTTTTACTTTACTTTTCCTTCTCACCACCTCTCTAGTAAACCAAACCCTTTGCACATTTTCATCTTCTTCTTCCTACCCATCTCCACCGTCCCTAAACGTTTAAGTGTTAACTGGACATGTATTAACTCTGCTGTCCCAGAAACTACAATTACAAAAAGTATACACATCTACATGTTCTCTGAAAGAACATTCTGCAAGGGTATACACACATGCATCAGTACCGACTTTTTTGTATCCTGAAAACTATTTTAGGGAACCTAGTTAATATGAAATACAAAAAGACTTCCAACAACTGAGGGGAATTTTAGTTCCAAATCTACTCAGAATAAAAGTATAAGCCAAAACTCAAATTTGCAAAATTTCATAATGTACAGAATGCAAAAGTTTCCTTTTCAAAGTTTCTTTCTATTTAAAGAAAGCATGTCTTACCTCTATGCAGGTCACTATTGCTCTGTTAGGTTGGATAGAAGCTAATGTTCTCAATCTCTGCTGAATTTAAAATGGGCTTCTTTTGTGAGCTGCTCCAGATAACCAAGGAAACTAGTGGCAGCAATAATTCATGAAGTGGCACTCTTGTGAGAACAAAACAAGTACAATGGCTGCCTTTCTTCCAAGGCCAGGAAAGGACAAAATCAGATGTAACAATATTTTCAGGTTGGTGGGGGATACAATGCACACGAATGTTTTAAAGCAAAGGGCAGGCATATTTTTGAATGTCAAATAAGTAAATTTCTCCCTGCACATGTCATGGAACTGTAATCAATATTAGAGGGAATAGATAGTATACAACTGATCCAAGCACTTCTTACAAACACAAACTTGTATGCAGATTGTTTAGAAATATAATTAAGCAGCTGAAAACAACTTTTACACTGTATTAGGGGACATCAGCTGGAGGTGATGCTTACATGTCTTAACTGGTTGGAGGGCAACATATGGAAAGATATATGTGCAAGTGGTAAAACAAGGTGGTTGAGTTGAAGGCAGTACCAGTCCATAAGTGCAAAGTGGAACTTAAAAGGATCATCTAAATTACAGATCAGTGCAAGTACAATTCTCTTTTTCATGCCTCTAAACTGCACTTTCAAGTAGAATATGCGGCGTATTCAGTATGTAGGGAACCGGAGAGTCTGGGTGGGTCAACCAATACTTATCTATCATCAACATTTCAGCTTTTTTATGTAGTCAAGACCCTTGTTTTCCAGAAAGTAATTATCTGCCATCAACAAAACCTATCAAATTGTCACCAGCATATCCACGTGTTTTTACTTCCCAGAGAAAGAGTAAAAGTGTTTCCAATGGGAAAATGCAGCCTGTAATAAATTATGTACTAATTACTTACTACAACCAAGGTCAGCAGGGTTCAGTCCACCCACCCATTTAACTAAATAGCTAACAAATAAACTGAATTCTCACAGAAGTCTTTATCAGGAGATAAAACGCTTTGTTAATTCATTAATTTTCAATACCCTGATCCTATTCCAGGCTTTGGGGACTGCAGTCTGTCTCAGCAAGTAATGTGCAGGAAACAACTCTGGACAGGGTGCCAATCCATCACAGGACACAGACACACAGACACAGACACAGACACAGACACACACACACACACACAGACACACACAGACACACACAGACACACACACACACACACACACACACACACACACACACACACACACACACACACACACACACACACACACACACCCCTAGAGTCCACCTATGTACAATTTTTTTCTATGTGACAGGAAGCTGGATCCCACAGTGAAAATCTTTGCAGACATAAGGAAGGTATGCATTCTGTACAGAAGGTACCAAATAGTTTTCTACAAATCTATTATCAAATAAACAGTGATAAGTATGAATGCTGGCTTATAATAGACATGAACTGCAACAACAATGGTTTAACTCACTCGCACCTAGAGTGCAGGTTGTATTACTTTTTGTTCAGCTCCTCCAGTGCCATTTGATGAAAACAAAGCTTCTCCCATGACTACAGCCCTACAGAATGCTCTGGCATAGAAGCACCCTTTTCTGTGTTATCTAAAATTATACTGACACAAAAATACAGTCACAGGATTCTGCGATCGTCTATCTAGTCAGTATGATAAAAAAAAGACAGAAAACCTCTGTTTGTAGCCACTCAAGTCTGCATCTAGAAGCACCCACAATGCAACTGTGCTGGTAGTTCATACTTGTGCCTACATATTTGTTAATATTCACTGCACCAGCCACACATAGTAATGCTGCACCATGTGTATTGTTTCCTCTGAAAATACGAAAGAAAATTAACTCATCCAGTGTAGGAGTAGCAATCAAGTGGAAGGCATTATATGTTGGTTGATTGAACATTGAGTCTTACCTCAGATAAGTGGTCTAGGCCTAGGTCGGTATAGAAAGTTGCTCCTGAATGGCGTTTTCAGTCAGGTGACTGAAATGAGTGGTTTGCTGTGTGCTGCTGTGTTTTGTTACTGCAGTGTTATGGGAAAAGCACAAACACATACCCTTGAGAAAATTAAAATAGATAAAAGAAACTTTTTTGTTTTGTGGGGGTCTGAAGTTATTCCACATATTAAATGTTTGATGTGATAAATTTGCCTCTTAGTGCAGTGGTGCACTGGTAGCATTGTTGCCTCACTGCAAGAGGTCTTCCGGTTCGATTCTTGGCTGGGGTGCTTTCTGTGTGGAGTCCGCATGTCCTCCCTGCATTCATATGGGTTTCTTCTGGGTGCTCCACTTTCCTCCGATGTTATAAAGAGATGCGTCTGGAGAGTTTTTCCCCGGGCCTCCGCTGAAAACTTGCTTCGTTCCAAGTCGGACTTTCCCAGTAAACAAATGTTACATAAATAAATAAAAAAAATAAATTTACAAAGAGCAAAGCTATGGCCCACCTTGGTCTGTTTATAAATGCAGAAATGGAAGGGGCCTGAGTGGTACAGGCACCAGGAACTGCTAGGCTGCCTTAGTCTGTGATTGCATTGTGCAGTTTTCGGCATAGGCTTAGGGTGGTGGGCACTGGTTGAAATTTTGGGTGAGGTAATAATTTGTTTCTCTGCAGTCCTTTTTTAATAACAAAGGTTAAATTGTTGGGTCCTAGAGTAGTGCTTTCTATTGGCTTGATTTTTCTCTCTATTAGCATTTGTATTAGCAAAGCCCCTAATACGCATTAGAGCTGGACAGTGGTAGAATTTAACTATTGCTAAACAACTCAAGTAAACTCTACCCCCTTCTTCTCGAAGTAATCTGCTTCCTTCTATTAAGTAGTAGTTACTATTTTGTGACTTGTTTACATTTGTGGACATCCATAAAAGAATGAGCTGTATTTTCAGTTGATGCATTTTATTGCTTTGATATGTTTAACTGTTGCCGACTTTGGTTTGCATAACTGACCTGTTTTGAAGAAAATGTGTAGACTGTGAGGTAAACTGTGGGAGACAGTGGGAAATCTGTAATGTACATATCAGGAGAACTTTGGGACTGTGCAGGATGTAAGTGGTGAAAAGTGGGAAATGTGGGGATCTGTAATGCACATATCAGAAGAACTCTGGGAGTGTGCAGGATTTAGCTGCTAAATAATGGGAGATGGGGGGGAAATCTGTAATGTACATATCAAAAGAGCATCATTTGTGATTTAAGTGGTAATTGAGCAAGCTGGTTCTGTTAGTATTCCACATGCCTTTACAATGTAGGGCATGAAAGGTCATCACATTATATCCTAGAAAGGTGAATGAGGAGAAACACAATCTTCACTGTTTTATGGGTAAGGAGACTGTGTCTTCTGTGTTTTTAAATCTAGATTAATTTTAAGTAGGCAGCTGAATTACTGTTGCTGTCCTTGTAACAACCCATTGCTGTGTTTTACCTTACATACTATTGTTTAAGGAAGATTATTAGGACAAAAATGATCAGTTTCTGTAGCGCTCTGGGCATTCTGCAGTGTTAGATTTCCTTCTGATTGATTGGTATGTGTTTCAAATGAAATCAGAGGGATTTGTTATATGACTGCACTGAAATCAAAGAGATTTTCCATATAAAAATGTTCCTTTTTAACTTCCTGCTGTTTGTGTTGTACACCTGATAAATAACTTTCATCGGTCTCTTGTAACTGCACTATGCCTTGGGGAATACCCTTTTTAATTTTTATTTTTTACATCATTGGTAATGAACTATACATACTTCAGTTTTGTCCCTAGCAATTGCTCCATTTTATATTGGGTACCTAACACACTGTAAATTTCTGATTTCCACCTGTGTTTGCTCTAGCCATCAGTAACCAATGTACATTTATGACCACTTTAAAGAAATCCTTTGAGTCATGGGAATATATGTCACTTTTTGTTTTTGTGTTAAAATATCACCATAACGTTCTTATTATTAGTTGCTGTTGACTCATTTCCATTTCTGGGCCAAAACGGTACTGCTGTGGTATTAATTAGACACACCTGATGAGTGTCCATGCCTGTGTGGGTGTGCAGGTGGAGTTCCATTGGGTTGTACTGGATCTGCAATATCAGTAGTTGTATAACTGGTTTGCCCTACAAGGAGTTTTTGTGGTACTTCATGGTATCAAATGAAAGCAAAAAATGCTGGGGGACATCTCATTGTTACCTAGTGTCTAACTACCAATGCTATGCAAATATGTATTTGTTTAGCAATAAATACATTTATGCATAATTGCATGTTTATTTAAATATCTCTGGCAGTGTCCTTACAACACTATCGTGTTACAGCATTTCACGGGACAGCTCACCACATAGGTCTGAAATATCTGCTGATGCAACAACAAAGTGAGAAATTGAGATTTTTTTATGTCATACTATGAATATGTGCTGCTTTAATATTTATGTTAATAACTTGACCCAGCTAGAGGAGTTGTTGTTGTTTGTCTTTCGGCTTTTCCCGGTTAGGGGTCGCCACAGCAGAACTCCGGTCCGCTAACGTTTGGCAGTATATTTTAACGAATGCCGAGGTGCCAGCTTGACGTCCAACCTTCAAAGAAGGCACGCCCATTTACACATGTCTTTCGAGCACCCATCTAACCGTGGGGAGGACATGCAGACTCCACACAGAAGGCACTCCCTGCACTCCAGCCGAGAATCGAACTGGAGAACCTCTTGCTGTGAGGCAACAATGCTACCGCTTGACCCAGCTAGAGTAAATATGTAAATTCTTGGTATTTATGGAAAGTTTACATTGTGCTACAAAAAATTTTACTGATGTCCGTTCGCGGCCTGTTACCAGTCTGCAGACTTGCATATTTTTTTTAGTAATACAATATGCATATATACATTAATATATTTCTGTATCTATCTCAGGCATTGTCCAGCTGGATGAATTGCAGAGCATTTCACATGCAGAGTCAACAGAGCGCTCATGAATGGCCCCTCAGACAAAAGAGGTATTCAGTGTTTGAGAAAAAGTGGGTTATTTTCCAGAAATATGATGAGTATACGCCAAATGTTAATAATCATACCAATAACTTGAAGGAGAAGATGTTTCTATGGTACTGCATAGTATCACATAAAAGCTTACACAATGCTGTAAACAATTTCTACTGATACTTGTGGTCTACCTAGCACTGCTTTGCAGATATTTGCATTTAGTTGCCCATTAAATATGCAGATATGCACAAAATTTATTTTACAAATATCTCAAAAATCAAGTAATATTTACAAAACGTCTTTGTAGCAAAATGAAAACAGCATCTAAACAAACAAATCTCACACTGATATTTAGGGTCTATCTGCAATGTTAATAGTTGTGTGAATAATTATAATAATTACATTTGCATGCCTAATTATTTGCTCAATATAAAACTAACATTGTTCCTGACTTGACAGTTGACACTTAAATATCACCATTGTGAAGAGGGATTTGTGCTAAATAACTTTTGTATTTTAACTTTTTCTGTAACTTTTATAGTTTTTGAGATGCACAAATTTGTTAACAGGTAGATTGGAAAACTGCATTCTCTAAATTTTAGTTCAGGCACAAGCTATCCCGGTAGGAAATTTTCAGGTGTCAGAAGCTGTGAAATTCCACTCAGACTAGTTGTGAAAAAGAAGAGGCTTGACTACATTTTAATATTTGTCTACATGATTTCCTATGTGAACGATTAACAGGATGTAAAAGTGCATGATGATGAGAATTAACAAGTTGCAGTCCCCACACAGCATATTGACAGCTTAGGTCAAAAACATCAAGAACTAGCCCAAGTTACTGTCATTTGTTAACAGCATCCCGAAAAACAGATTGAACCATCAAGCCCACGCACTAAAAAGTACAAGTCAAACATATATTTTGGTTCAGTAAAGAAAATGACCCTGCAGCTCTGCAGTAAAGCTATAGGTGACTGGGTGTAATATAAGACTGCACAGGGAGAGAAAAGATTTTTTTTTTGTAAACAGAAAAAAAAAAAGGAAAACAATTTCCTTAATTTCAAGGACTTCATATTGGCAGAATAAAACCTGTAGTGTCAACTGTGGGAGTAGTGACAGAGACGAACGAGATACTGACCTTCTGAAGGTAAACTGGACAGGAAATTACAGTGGGAGGATGGGATTTGTTTTGTTGCTAATATACAAAAATGCACAAGCAGTTAGCAAATTACAGCCTACAAATGACCATTACCAGTCCAGGTCTATGCTAGAACACCGAACATTCAACATGTCGAGTGTTCTAATATCGAAGAAACAGAAAACCAAATGTTTTCCTAGGGAAAGAATTTGGTTGTCCGTTTCTGTTGCTTCAGTATTTTCAGCACTGTGGTGGAAAGTTATGGGTCGGGTTCAGGTAAGTATGCGATTGTGTGGACGTAAGGGTTAGGGCAGGGTAGGTGAGTCTGGGTTAGGGCACGGGTGAGGTGACTGTGCGATAGTGACGGACCTTAGGGTTAGGGTTTGGGTTAAGGTAAGTGGATAAGTGGTGTATGTACAGTTTAGTGTAGGGTTAGATGAAAGAATTTAGGTGTATGTGTGTGGATTGCTGTTTGTTTGGTGTGCTTGTGTTGTGTGTATGTGTTTTGGAACAGCAAATTGTTTCCCTAGGAAAAAAGGGTCTATATTAGAACACCGAACTTGCAAAATTTCGAGTGTTCTAATACTGAACTCTATCAATCGAAAATTTAAAACATTGAACATACAGAACAGTGAATTTTTTCCTAGGGAAAAAATTTGCTGTTCCAAAACACATACACACAACACAAGCACACCAAACAATCAGCAATCCACACGCATACACCTAAATTCTTACACCTAACCCTACACTAAACTATACATACACCACTAACTATCATCTTACCTTAACCCAAACCCTAAGATGTTATGTGATCCTATCTCGCCTACATTCTGTACTGATGGGTTCGGAGCCGATCCTCGGCTCCGACTCGGCACGCTATACTATAGAACGAAGTCTCTTATTGGCTGAGCTATCCCACATCCCAGAATGCACCACCACTGCTTCCCCAGATCTCGTTTGCCGCTTTACAGCAAAGACGTGGTCTCGGACTTGGCTGAGCTAAGTGTCTATTTCTTCAACAAATTTCTGTCAGAAATTTTTGATTAACCTACCCAAAAGCTGTTTTAACAGCTATCGTTGTTGTGTGACTGATCTTTGGTAAAAATTTGTGGTAAATTTGTCTTTTATTTGAGGGAAAGGATCCCGTTTAAGTTAGAGGGGCCTTGCCCTCGCGCGTGAGTGATATATTTAGTGTGAGTCTTGTTGTAGTGTTATAGTTGGTCAAGTAATCCCGTTTTCTGTTAGAGGGGTCTTGTCCTTATTTGCTTTTTTCTTTAACAAGTTTTTGGAGAAAGTTTCCTTTTTGATTGTAGTGTTTGTGAGTCAATATGTTGAAAGAGCACAGACCATCTGGGTTCAAGAAGTGCTCTAAATGCAGCTACAAAATGTCCATAACGGACAATCACTCTTTGTGTGTGTATTGTTTAGGCCCTAAACATCTTCAGGAATCATGCAGCGTTTGTCACGCCTTTTCCTCCCGAGTCCTCCAAGAGAGGAAAAACAAATCGATTCTAAAAGGGCTTATTACACCTTCTTTTGAGGAGGCTTTATCTTCTTCCTCTTCACCTTCGAAGAAAAAGAAATCGTCGGCTCCGACCAGCCCGTCGGAACCGGCCACAAAGAAATCTCGGCAGGCTTCTCCATCGGCTCCACGGACTTCGGAGCCGAGGGCGGAACGGTCTGCCTCGATGCCTCCAGCCTCGACTCCTCTGGCTTCGGAGCTGACGGCTAGAGCTTCGAGAGGTGGGTCACCTTCATCGGCTCCACTGTCTTCGGAGCCGATGAGAGTTGCCCGCTCAGACTCTTCCCCTTTGGCACCGAAGTCCACTTCGGCTCCGAGGGAAAGTGCAATGGTCGTGCAGTCTCCCTCGGCACCGATATTTATCGAGACGATTCGGAGCCGGTCCCCCAGTCCTTCGGAACCGGTGGAGAAGTCGACTCGAACTCATTCGATCTCTTCTCGATCTTTGAGGATGTCGGATTCGGACATAGACAGGGTACTTCAAAGGCTGTTTCAGTCTCCAGTCTTCCAAAAGTTGGTCTCGGCTCCAGCCCAGTCGGCCCTGGAGCCGATTGCCCACCCTGTTGTCTTGGTTCCTCCTCCAACAGCCTCGGCATCGTTGGAGCCGGTGCTGGTGGAGCCAGTGAGGTTTTCGGGTCGGCTCCGACCCTTACTCCAACCCCGCCCTTCGGGTCGGAGTTCAGTACATGGACCTCCTCGGTTGGCCCCAGGGGTGACGCTTCGGGACCGATGTTTTCGGTTCCGAGCCTCCCTCTCGGTGCATCGGCTGCGGGAGTGCCGTCTACTGTTGTGGCCTCGGGGGTCGGACCTTCCCAGGACTCTGGGGGTCCCGCCTTCAAGGCCATGAGGAGTGCTTTGGCCAAATCCTCTTTGGCCACCTCCGCCGTCTCACCGGCACCTTCCCTTGGCACGGAGACTGGTTCCTTTGTAGTCCCCCTGTCTCAAGACAGTGGAGCCCTGGGGCCTGAGGTCACCTCCATCGGGGGTTCCCCCCTTCCTGGAGGTCCCTCCGAAGCATCTTCGGAGGAACCCCCAAGGAAGAGACAGTGCAAGAGGAAGCACGTCGACTCCCCTGATGAGTCTCTCACCTCGGACACCGACCTCGATGATGCGTAAGGGTCCCCCAAGTCGTCCTCGGATGATGTTTTCTTTGCGGACATTTTGGAAATCCTGAAGCAACGAGGCGACTGGCAGTCCAAACCCCCTTCTGCTGAGGAGTTGGTATTCCTCAAGGCCTTCGGGGCTCAGCCCTCTGCCCCCTGGGTGTCTCCGCCCATCGATGAGCTTCTGGATTAGATCTCTCGAAGGGCGTGGGAGCACCCGGATTCTGTGGAACCGGTGCCAGCTCGCCCCAATAAATTTCTGTCAGCCCCCCCCGAAAAGGAATTTCTCTCCAAAGGTGTGGCTGTAGATGCACTGGTGGTGGCATCTGCTACCCAACAAGATGTGGCAGAGGCGTCTACGTCCATCCATCCTCCTAATAAAGAGTCCAGGAGCATGGATCGGTACGGGAAGCGCACCCTTACTTCAGCGGCCTTTACTTTAAGGTCTCTGAATTATCTGACGCACTTCACCAGACTTCAGAGGGATCTGGTCAAGGAACTTTCAGATACCCTCTCTGGTAACCTACCTGAGCAGTTGGCCCAGACGGATAGCTCTCAGCTGGCTACCCTATCATCGTTATCGAACTCGTCCATGAGGCTCATTTCGTATGCAGCCGAGGGGGCGAGTAGAGCGGCGGGAACAGGTGTTGCTCTACGGAGACAAGCCTGGCTTCGCCTGTGTCATTTTGCGGAAGCCTTCAAGTCTTCCTTTGCCGACGCTCCCTTGATGGGTCCTCTGTTTGGACCCAAGGTAAAGGACACCTTGACCCGCTGTGAACAAGAGGGTAAGACTTTGACTGCCGTAGGGGCACGGTTTTCCACTCCCTTCAGGCCTTATCCCAAGGCTAGAAGAGGGGGGAAAATGTGGTTCCGTAAATCTCAAAAGGCTTACTCCTCACAGCAGGGCGATCCCCCTTCTAGAGGCAGAGGAGGGGGAAATTTTTCAGGAAGACGCCGTCCCAGAGGCGGCGGAGGCCCCCGCAACACTGGAGACCGCGAGTCCTTTCGTGGCTCCCCAACCTTCCAGCATCCCTGAAGGATTGCCCGACTGTGCAGCTCCGGAGCCATTCGGGGGTTGTTTTTTGAAGCACCTAAAGGCCTGGGAGAGTATCACTCAGGACCGATGGGTGCTCCGAATCATCGCCGGAGGTTATACCATCCCTTTTTCACAACCCCCCCCCACCATCTCGAAAATCCCGGACCCGCCACCCAGTCAACGGGATCTCGCAGCCATCGAAATCTCAAAGCTGCTTCAAAAAGGAGTCATCCAACCGGTCCCCGTAGGCCAGACCGGATTAGGGACTTACTCAAGATTCTTTTTGGTGCCAAAAAAGACTGGGGACTTGAGGCCCATTTTGGATCTCAGCAAGCTAAATCGATCTGTCAAGAAGTCCAAGTTCCGGATGGTCACCTTACAATCCATTCTCCTGCTGCTGGAGAAGGGTGTTTGGATGTGCTCCATAGATCTCAAGGACGCCTATTATCACATCCTGACAGATCAGGCGTCCAGGAGACACTTGCGCTTCAGCCTGGGAGACAGTCATTTCCAGTTCCGTGCACTGCCCTTTGGTCTCACCACAGCCCCCAGGGTGTTCACCAAATGTTTGGCGGTGGTGACTGCTCACCTGAGAAGTCTAGGATTCCAGGTGTTTCCATACCTAGACGACTGGCTCCTAACTGCCACCTCCAGGCGTCTACTCTTACAAAACCTAGCAGCCACTATATCTCTAGGCAACTCCCTAGGAATCACCTTCAATTGGGCAAAGTCTGTGTTGCTGCCATCTCAGCGCATACGGTTTATCGGAGTAGAGATAGACTCAAAGCAAATGCGGGTCTATCTTCCTACAGAGAGGATACAAATATTACAGTCTCAAGTTCGAGCCTTGCTCCTCAAATGCCGAGCCCCAGCCAGGATGGTCCTACAACTGCTAGGTTCCATGTCGGCCACCGTTCTCCTAGTCCCCTTGGCAAGGTTACACATGAGGATTCTCCAGTGGCTCCTGTCAGTCCAGTGGTCTTATCAGGATCTCCCTCTCAGTCACCTCATTCTGATCACAGAGACGTGCAAACAGGACCTTCATTGGTGGCTTCTTTCCTCCAACCTAGATCAGGGGCGACTCTTCGTTCCACCACCTCCAGTGGCCACCTTGACTACGGACACCTCCCAGACGGGGTGGGGGGGTCATTACCTGGGCAGGTCAGTCCAAGGCAAGTGGCATTCCGACGAAAGTCTCCTCCATATCAACATACTAGAAATGAGGATGGTGCTTCTATCGCTGCAAGTACTACACGATTACCTCCCCCCGGGCATGATTGCCATTCAGTCCGACAACATGTCAGTAGTCTGGTACCTGAACAAGCAGGGAGGGACCAGATCCTACCCCCTTTGCAGAGAGGCTATGAAAGTATGGGATTGGGCGATTGTAACCAAACGTTTTCTGGTCGCAACACACATTCCAGGGAGATCCAATGTGATAGCCGACAGACTGAGCAGAACTATTCTCTCTCCTCACGAGTGGTCTCTGAACCACAGAGTGGCAACTCAGATTTTCAGAAGATGGGGAACTCCTTGTTGCGACCTTTTCACAACCCCCCTCAACACGAAATGCCAACAGTTCTTCTCTCTCACCCCAGTTCCGGGGGAGATTCCCAAGGACGCCCTAGTCCAAGCTTGGCCCACCGGCCTGCTATACGCCTTTCCACCGGTTCCCCTTCTTCCCAAGGTGATCCAGAAGGCGATTCGCTTGGAGAGCAAGATGATTTTAGTTGCCCCATACTGGCCTCGTCAAGTCTGGTTTCCCTTTCTTCGGAAATATGCACTGGACGGTCCATGGTTCCTGGACCAAGTTCCGGATCTTTTGACCCATCAGTCGGGACAACTTCATCAGTCCCTCCACTCTTTGAGGTTAACAGCTTGGCTCCTCCTCTTCCGACCATAGTCAGGAACCATGCTTTGGACCCGGAAGTCATACATATCTTGTCCTCGGCCCATAAGACTTCTACTAAGAAAATGTATAACAGCAAATGGAAGAGATTTGCTATTTGGGCCCAACTCTGGGGATTAGATCTCATAACTGTCCCGGTGTCAGAGGTTCTGAAGTTTTTAGCTTCTCTGTTCAATCAAGGTTCTTCGGTCTCTACCATCAAGGTTCAATTGGCAGCTATTTCCAATTTTCATGAGAGCATAGAACCACCTTTGATGAGCAATAAGTTGTGTAAAGCCTTCATGAAAGGTGCTGGGCTACTTCGGCCCCCGATATCTCATCCCGCTCCACCGTGGGACCTTAATGTTGTGTTACGTGCTTTGACCTCTTCTCCCTTTGAGCCGGCAGCAACTTGTGACTTGAAATTTCTTTCTTGGAAGACTGCGTTCTTAGTTGCAATTACATCAGCCAGAAGAGTTTCGGAACTTCAAGCCCTATGTGTCAAACCACCATACCTGTTTTTTCACAAGGATAGAGTATCCCTTAGACCGAATCCATCCTTTGTTCCTAAGGTTTGTTCTAGTTTTTGTCTGCAACAGTCTTTGGAACTTCCAGTTTTCTTCCCAAAGTACTCGAATAGAGCGGAATACATCTTTCACACCTTGGATGTTCACAGACAATTGCGCTTCTATTTGGATAGGACGCACCAAACACGGAAAACAGATCAGTTGTTTGTGTCCTTTTCGGACAATAAATTGGGCAAAGGTGTCACGAAAGTCACTATTGCCAAGTGGTTCAGAGACTGTATCAGTCATACGTACTTTATTTCTAATAAAGAGCTTACAACTACAGTGAAAGCTCATTCTACCAGGGCTATGGCTACTTCGGCAGCTTTTCATTCTAAGCTTGCCATTAGTGACATTTGTGCTGCGGCTACGTGGTCTTCTCCTCACACCTTCATTTCTCATTACAAATTGGACGTGGCATCTCGGGGGCGAGCTTCCTTCGGTTCCACAGTTCTCAGGAGTGTTTTCCAGTGAGCCACCCAGGAATCAGGTGCTAGGGACGCTGTCCCATCAGTACAGAATGTAGGCGAGATAGGATCAACATCTTTTAGTTATGTATTTACCATAACTTTAGATGTATGGGATCCATCTCGCCTACATTCCTAATAACCCACCCTCCTTCCCCCTGCCTTGGAGATCAGAAGAGACCGGACGGTTCGAGTTTAGCTGTTTCATCTTGAAACACCTGGCAATATTATATAAACAGTCTATGTGTGTGTGCATGTGTGCGGACAAACAAGATCTGGGGAAGCAGTGGTGGTGCATCCTGGGATGTGGGATAGCTCAGCCAATAAGAGACTTCGTTCTATAGTATAGCGTGCCGAGTCGGAGCCGAGGATCGGCTCCGAACCCATCAGTACAGAATGTAGGCAAGATGGATCCCATACATCTAAAGTTATGGTAAGTACATAACTAAAAGGTCCATCACTATCGCACAGTCACCTCACCCGCGCCCTAACCCTAACTCAACTAACCCGCCCTAACCCTCACGTCCACACAATCACACACTTACCTGAACCTGACCCGTAACTTTCCACCACAGCGCTAAAAATACCGAAGCAACAGAAACGGACAACCGAATTCTTGCCCTAGGAAAAATTTGGTTTTCTATTTCTTCGATATTTTCAGAGTTTGCTGAAAACGGGTCGATATTAGAACACTCAAAATTTTGAATGTCCGGTGTTCTAATATAGACCCATCCAGTCCTGGGTTTGTTTTCCTTAATACTGATTTGTAAACTGGACCTCTGAACATCAGTTAATTATAGAACTGCCAAGCTCAGAGGAATCACACTCCCACTATCAGCTTATATCATAACAACGAATGCTATACAGAAGGTGGCCCCAGCCTCACATTCCACAGTTTGACCCTACCAAACTGAGTCAGCACAAAAGGAAAGACAAAGGCAGAAGAAAGGGCTATTAAATTACAAACCAATTATACTTACAATGGTGTCTGTTTATATTGGTAGATGGTGGGGGGCCATCCAAACCAAAACAGACAGTGGAAAGGTACTAAGTAGCCACTATAGGGGGTCCACTTAACATAACTGACATAGTGAGTATCCACTTATCTGTCTAATCTCAACATTAAGTAGCTCTCGGCAGTAAAAATGATAGGAAGAATCCTAGGTAATACAAAACCTCCTCCAAGACAGGTATTCTCAAAGTTGTTGACAAAACAATGACTCTGACAGCAGAGACCTAATGCACTAAGCATCACAAGAGATACTTGCTCCTCAGTGACGGTCCAAAGAAGTACTATATGATTAAAGTGTGAATTGACCAACTGGCTACATCACACATTTCTGCAATGGACACATTCTTGAAACAGACACTGGAAGCAACCATACATCTGGGGCAATGTCCTCTGACCACAGTGGCTAAGAGGCAATATCACAAAATACAGCAAAATAGAACAAACATTAGCAATTATTTTGGACAGGGATTCACTTGGCAACAGCAGAACCTTTCTGACCTGAACCAAATTAAATAAAATCAGGGCCATTTTCCTGAACCTGTGCATTCGACTTGGGTAGAACATGAGCTAACAATGCTCAAAAACTATGTCACCGGGTTCCCTTGTGTCCCAGATTCTACCTCTGGAAAAGAAAATCTGGCAGTAAATAAATTTAGATGTTTGAGTGTATTCACTGTTGCAGTCATCACACTTGGGTTATCTGTCTGCAGGTAGCCCTCAGTTGTCCCGAATATCAGAGTCTTGGGATTTCTGCGTCGGATGCTGTCGCCTCTTCCATGATGTCAGGTCGTCAGGGGTATAAAACATGCAGCTGATGCCATTACATCAGTTTTTCTTGCTCCAGATGTCAGGAGCCCCCAAAATAGGAAGAAATTACATGGTGTGGAACACCTCCAATAAAAAGTAAATACCATAGCCATAAGATATGGCCAAAAAGAGGATAGGTAGAAAGCATAGAAGAGTCAGGGGGCTGGAGGGAGGGTAACAAGGACTGCAACAGTGAATACACTCGAACATCTACATTTATAATGTACAACTGTACCATGTTCTTCGTGTTTCACTGTTGAAGTCATCACACGGGTTGATTCCCAAAGCTGAGTAAGGGTGGAGGCAGTCAAGTAATAGTAGGGCTGGCTAGCAGGCCTTGTAAGACTGCTGTAGCAAATACAGCTCTGGATTTAGAAAAGACAGGTAAGTGGTAATGCTTGGCGAAGGTGTGTACAGAACTCCAGTTTGCAACTTCCAGGATGTCCCTGGTAGGGACTCCCCTGACAAATGCTGTAGAGGTTGAGGTAGCCCCAGTGGAATGAGTTCTGATCCCCTGTGGGGTAGGTTTTCCATGATGTTTGTAGCACAAATAGCCATTGGGAAATTGTTTGCTTTGAAATGGCCTTGCACTCTGCCCCTGTAGCAAAGCTGACTAGCAGCTGGTCAGATTTTCTGAAAGGCTTAGTCCTGTCAAGGTAGAACCTGAATTGTCTGTGTACATCCAAGGATTGCAGGATCCTTTCCCCTTTATTCTGAGGATTAGGGAAAAAGGTTGGTAAATGGATGGATTGGTTTAGAGCCACACTGGATACCACCTTGGGCATAAAGGATGGGTTAGTCCTAAGGGAAACCCTGTCAGCATGGAAAATAATGAAGGGTTCCACAGTCATTAGTGCCTGTAACTCAGACACTCTTCTTGCTGAAGTGATGGCTACAATAAGGTTGTTTTCCAAGAGAGGAATTTTAACTGTGCTGTAGCAGCAGGCTCAAAAGGGGGAAGTGTGAGCTTCTATAGTACAAAGTTAAGGTCCCAAGTAGGGGTGAGAGCTCTCCTCTAGGGTCTTAAATTGTTAGCTCCTCTAAGGAATTGTTTGACCAGAGGGAGAGAAAAGAGAGGTGGGCTCAGCATTATAATGAGCTGCGATGGCTGAGGCATGAATCTTAATAGAAGAGAAGAGAAGGATAGGCCTTTGTGGAGCAGCTCTGCTAGGTAATCTAGGATTTGAGGTAAGGTGGGCACAGCTGTGTCCTTTCCTTGAGAATGGCTCCAAGAATAGTATCTTTTCCATTTTTCTGAATATGATTTCCAGGTACTAGGCCTTCTGGCCTCAAGGATGATGTCCAGCACCTGTTTGCTGAAGGTTGCTGGTGGTGTATTCAGGGAATAAGACAGGCTGCAAAGTTCAGGGTTTGCAGCTGAGGATGGAAAATATGTCCCTCCTGCTGGGACAGCAGGTAGGGGTTCTGATGTAGGTGTCAGGGTGGCACTGCTGCCAGACTGCGTAGGAGTGGGTACCAGTGCTGGCGTGGCCAGTCCGGTGCAATAAGGATTGTCCTTGGTTTGTCCTGTTTGATCTTGAGTAGTACTTTTGAGAGGAGGGGCAGAGGGGGAAAGGCATAAATTGAGAGGTTTTCCCATTTAAAGGATAGGGCATCCAATTTCCATGCTTGGCTGTGGGGATTTCTGGTGCAAAATTTGCTCAATTGATGGTTTTTGGGGGAGGCAAAGAGGTCCACCTCTCGTGTTCCCCACCTGTGGGTTAGAAGTTTGAATGAGTTGGGTTCCAGTTTCCACTTGTGTGGGTCCAGTAGATTTCTGCTTAAGTCGTCTGCCAGTGAATTTTGTTTGCCTGGCAGGAACTGAGCTTGCAGGTGCATTTGGTTGCTCAAGGCTGAGTTCCACAGGGCCAAGGCTAACCTGCACAGTGGGTAGGAATGAGTTCCCCCCTGCTTGTTTATGTACCACATAACTGTGGTGTTGTCTGTCTTTATCAAGAGTTGTCCTGGAAGGATAAGGTATTTGAAGGCTGCCAGAGCATTCTGTACAGCTAACATTTCTTTTTGATTGATATGTAGGTGAATTTGTCCTGGGCTCCATTTACCTTGAATGCATTTGCCAGCCATGTGAGACCCCCATGCATAGTCTGATGTGTCTGTTGTCAGGGTTTGGGCAGCGAGGGGTTGAGTGAAAGGGAGTCCCTTGTGGTTGCAAGCCTCTGCCAACCAAAGGAGCTCTGCTCTTAGACAAGAAATGATAGGAATAACTTCCTGAGAATGTTGTCACCACAGACTTTTTAAGTACCACTGAAGTTTCCTCATATGGAGTTTTGCATATGGAATTAGAAGAATGCATGAGGTCATGAACCCTAGGGCTTGCAGCATTTTTTTTGCAGATAGCTGGATTCTGGTGGCCATTAGTTTTAAGTAGTTTCTCAAATAAACCTGCTTTTTTGGAGTAAGGAATGCCATCTGGGAAAGTTGTGCTCAAGCTTGCTCCCAGGAATACAATCTTTTGGCTGGGCAATGGATACGATTTATTTTCATTTATGGTGTACCCCAGAGAAGTTAGAAGTCTCTTTACAAATGGCAGGTGCTGAGGTAGCAACTCTTGACTGTCCGCCTGAATCAGGCAATCGTCCAAGTATGGATAAATTTGAATATTTCTCGGCCTGCAGTATGCAATGGCTGGAGCCAGGCACTTTGTGAATACCCTGGGTGCAGTCAATAAGTCAAAATGAAGTGCAGAGAACTGATAGTGCATAGAGCCTGCCCTGAAATGTAGATATTTCCTGCAAGTTTCCCTTATGGGGATGTGCAGATAAGCTTCTTTTAGGTCTCGGGTGACTAGCTAGGAGTCCTTGGCTAGCATAGGAAGCAGCTGTTGTAGTGTAAGCATTTTGAATTTTGGGACCACTAGGAAGGTGTTAAGAATGGACAGGTCCAGGCTAGGGCACAGAGAGCCCTCTTCTATGGGGACCAGGAACAGTCTGGAGTAGAAACCCCGTCCTTTTTGCTCTATTGGCACAGGCTGAATAGCCCTGATGCTGAGAAGAGAAAGTACTTGATTTTGAGCCTCTGCCCATTGGTTTGGAGGAAAGTCTGGCAACCTGTTTGGGGTTGGCAGTGAGTGGAAGTAGAATCTGTATCCCTGGGATACAATATTTAGAGCCTATCAGTCCTGGGTAATGGACATCCAGTTTTTTGCATTCAGGGTGACTTTTCATCCTATGGGTGCAAGTACTTGGGCATGGCTGGAAAGGATGATAGACAAGTCATTGTGAATTTTTTTCATAAGGGGGTGGCTTACCACTCCCTGTTTTTGAGGGGGGAGCATTCCATTGTTTAGATCTCTGCGTACCCCGAGGCTGTAGCCTTGGTGGTCTGTTGCCCCTGGGTTTGGGCTGAAAACATTTGGCAGGGACTGGGAAGGACCAGTTTGTTGAAGGACAATGCCTACTGAATCTAGGTGGCTGTACCTGTAAGAAATCTTTAACAGTTTGCATATATCTAGCTTTTTCCTACATCTTTTTAAGAGCCTCTTCTGCTTTTGTGCCAAACGTTCCTGGTTTAATGGAGAATCTAGTAAATTTGCTTTGACTTGGACTGGCAAGAGTTTCTTCAACCAGGCATGCCTTCTCAGTACAGACCCAGTGACAGCAGCCCTGCAAGATGCTTCTAAGGCATCAAAACCACACTGCAAATTATGTTTATTGACTTGATTTGCAGAATGCATCAACTCTTGTAAATCTTTATTTTCTGCAAAACCTGGAAGCAACAACATTTTTTGTTTAATTAGTTTCATAATATACTGCTGGTACGTCAACATGTGAAACTGGCAATTTAAAGCCCTGATGACAAGAGCTGCAGAGGTATATACCTTCTTGCCCCATCTGTCTAAAGCCCTCGAATCCCTGTTTGAAGGGGTAGGATCTTTGGCTGTAGTAGTCTTAATACCATTAGGTCCCTGGGAAATGGTCTCTGGATCCGCAGTGGGATTCTTAAATAGAAATTTGTGAGAGTCAGGTACCCTGTAATACCTGTCAGGCTTTCTAGGAGCTGGTGGCAAAGTATCAGGAGTAAGACTGGATTCCATGAAAACATCATCTACAATATCCAGGACAGGGGGGTATAGCTAGAGGCCTGTGCTGAAGCAAGTCTAAAAATTCTCTGAGTCTCTTTTTGGACTGTGCGTAGTCCTGGTATTCCCAGCGGAAATGCTCTCTTAAGGTATGCAAGGTTTCACCAAAAGAAAGGTACTCTAGAGGGGAGGCAGAGGGAATGGAATCCTCTGCATCTGAATCCTCATAGGTAGATAAGGGTATGGCCTGGTAATCAGAGGGATCAGAGTCATCGCATTCATGGTCTGTTGAATCAGATGGGAAATCAATTCTTTGTCTTTTAGAGGGGGAAGGCTGGCTTCCCCTAATTAGAGTTATAAGGTCTTCAGCCATTCTAAGCATTTGTTTCTGTGGCATGGAAGCTTCAGCATGCTCTTTGGTCGTCGGTTTTCTAGGCGTAGTGCGAACCCTGGGCCTGAGAAACTCAGTCGCTTTAGTCTGAAATGAAGTAGTTGGTTTGATATGAACATCGGAAGGTCGGAATACACCCTCAGAAGTTGGTGCCTGCACAGCGGCTCTGGACCCATCCAAGGCAGAGACATCCGCAGGCTCCATAATCAAAGAAGCATCTCGCGGCATACCGAACTCTGAATGGGTCTTGGCAGAGGACTGCAAATCTGTAGAAGTGGGTATCAGGGGCTGCGAAGGTGCCTCATTGAGTACTGGCGGACTGGCGACTAGCTTAATGGAAGCATAGTCGGCAGTTTTGGACCTATGCGGTCTGTCTCTGTCTTTATCCTTACGTTTTTTCAGAAGATCGGTAGTCGGATGGCTTACAGAAGTCATTTCGGAATACGGAGAACAAGAGCGAAAGAATTTAGCAACAAATACAGCCCAACGACGAATAGTTTGGGCATTAAACAAGGCACATAACCAAAAGCAAGGAACGTCGTGGTCTGGGCCTAAACAGATGACGCAGTAAGAATGAAAATCTCTGAGAGGTATTTGCTTTCCACAAGCAAGACAATTGTTAACTTTTTCTGACATCGATTACAGCAAGAAAAAAGAATCCGCAACAGGGTACTTAGCTTTAGAAGACTTCAGGTTTGAAACTCGAAAAATTAAAATTTCAGGTAGTGGCCGACCGGCACTTGTGAACTGCTTCTGTTTCAGGCTCCCGCACGGCAAGAAAAGCTGATGTAATGGTGACGGCTGCATGTTTTATACCCCTGACGTCATGGAAGAGGCGACAGCATCCGACACAGAAACCCCAAGACTCTGGTATTTGGGCCGACTGAGGGCTACCTGCAGGCAGATAACCCAAGTGTGATGACTGCAACAGTGAAACATGAAGAACATACGTTAATTATAGTTATGTGAGTCTTTAGGCTTTTATCCATTTATGTAGCACACTTATTTTATACACATTGTGTGACATATAACATAAATTAAGGAATTTCTAATATGCTCATATGACAACACTGTATTTGAAACTTCAAACTATTTAAAGCAATTGCACAGCCTGTTCCACAAGCACATGTAAATATGTAAATACTTTGTGAAAAGTATAATCCAAGGCAGCGAAGAGCAGCAAGAAACAGCGATGAAGCCATAGGTAATCTCCACAAAAAGTTTATTCAAACACACAACATAAATTTCTCCAAGTCCTTCTCTCAAACACACGACATAAATTTCTCCAAATCCTTCTCTCAAGCGCTACCAGTGCAATACTGAGCTTTATCAAGATAAAAATGCAGGGCAGAACAACCTTATTTGTAAGTCTCTTAATGAGATCATGTGCTTCGTTAATTAAAACCAGTCAAGTTACAATTAAAATTAATTGTTGACCAATTTAAAATTAAAGAGCAAGATGTTGTATGAAATACATAAAATCCTAAATATAATACCTTTTGTTGAATATGTTGTAGTTGAAAAATGTTATTTAAAAGATATGTCATTTGAAAATCACAAAGCATTCGTGTATAAATAAATAAATATTGTTATATGTTAATGTCCCATGAAACCACATTTGTAGTGATTGATTCTTATAACACTGTTTAGTGTGCAATAAATATTACAATGGGGTACCACGAATAAATGATGTGAGTAATAAATAGTAATAGATAAAAATCAAATGTTAAAAATACAAGAATTAAAAATAAAAATAATAATCAAGTATTAAGTGTTCAAACGTTGTTACATAGACTATATTCCCTATACTCAGAATAAATATAAATATAAAATACAAATAATTTGAAACAAATAAGTAATGTTGATAATCTCTTACTAAATGCTGTATGCTATAACTTAGCTCTTCTTAGTTTTAAAACACTACTTAAATTTGTGTAGTCATTTAACCCTGGCCATTTAGCTGTATCCAGTCTTAGTTGCCATATAAGCTCCCTATATTCCAATTTAGTCTCCCAGTCACCCCATCTCTTGTCGGGTGTTATCTGGTCTAACACAATGAACTTGATTTCCATATCTGGGCAGGACAAAGAGTGTTTATAAAAAGCATTGGTCTCTTTTTTCTTGGAAATATCGTAGAAATGCTCATAAATTCTTCTCTTTAGAGTCCTTTCTGTTTTCCCAATATAGAAACTTTGACATTTTATACATGAGCTTAAATATAGAACATATGTTGCATTGCAGTTAAAATACTTTTTTACATACTTTTGTGTTATGTTGAACTGGTACATGTAAACTTTGGGCAAATGATTTACCTCTGTACATTTCTGTGTTCTGTCAATGAGGGTGATGCTACTCAATGCTAGAAGTCTAAATCTCAAAATGCATTCACTCGAGCACTCCTTTAAATGGAGAACATTGACATCTGTGCAGTGACTGAGACCTGGTTCAAGGCTCCAGAGAGCACCCCTGCACTACCAGGCTATAACTCATAGTACACCTTTCGGCCATGTAACCTGGACCGGAACATCAAAGGCGGAGGTGAGTCCATACTCATTAAGGATATCCACACCTCCAGGCTAGTTGCTCAGCATAATGCATCCGAGGTTATCCAAGTGCAACTAACTTTGGGCAAAACTGCAATCCAAATTGTAGCTTGCTACAGATCATCCACCATGCCCCAAGATTAACACTCCTCTTTTCTTGATGTACTGGAAAATATTAGGGTTCAACCAAACACCCTAATAATGGGCGATTTCAACTACCCCACCATTAACTGGGAAAACTACTCATGTACCAACTCCTTCGCTCAACACTTTCTGGAATTCATAAACTCCAATGCCCTGGATCAACGTATTCACACCCCCACCAGGAGCAACAATATCCTAGATCTAGTCATTACCAACATGAGTGACCAGTGTTCCACACCTGAAGCCAACGCCTCATTGGTCCAATCTGACCATAAGCTAATTACCCTAGATATCCACATCCTGCCCCCACCCCCCATTAAGGAAACCATGGTAAAAAATTTCTCCAAAGCCAACTTCATGCTTCTTAAGACAGAAGTGGTGAACTTCATGATACCCATGCAGATCGACAATACAGTTACGAGTACTGAATCCTACACAACTGCACTTTATAAGCACTTACATGAGTGCATGGATCGTGCTATCCCAAACAGAACCAAGATGCTATCCTCCAAAAAAAGGAAGCCAATCTGGTGGTCCCCTGCCACAAACAAACTGTACAACAGAAGGAAGAAACTGTTGCAAAAGAAAGTAAAATCCCATGAGTGGAGGAGCTCCCTGGTCAGCCTCAGTAAGAAGCTGCGATCCCTGATAAAATCCTCCAAAGCTAGTTACGAAAACAAAATCGCCATCGATTCTAAAGACAACCACACAGCATTCTATAGCTATGTCAAGAATCTCAATGGCAACACTCAGATCTGCTTTGAGTTACAGCACAATGGCACTAAATATACAGACCCAACTGATATTGCCAATATCCTGGCAGATAGGTTCAGTGCTAACTTTACCCCCCCCCCCCCACCCCCCAAAGAGCCCATCTCTATACCGGAAGAATGCAAAGTTCCTATAATCACGGCTGCACAGGTAAAAACCACACTCTCCAAAGTCAAGAACACAGCATCCATGGGACCAGACAACATCCCAGGCTGTGTTCTACACGAACTACAGAACGAACTGGCACCCCACCTAAGTACCATGTTCAATCATAGCCTCAACTCACGGCTTTGTGCCTGCTGAATGGCGCACAGCGATGGTTATCCCATTCCACAAGGGGGGAGCCACCACAGACCCCGGGAACTACTGCCCATTAGCCTGATGAGACTGGTCTGCAAGGCCATGGAACGTATCATCATGGAACTTATAAACAAAGACACTGGTAATCTCAAAACTCTGGACCCCACCCAGTTCGGGTTTGTAAAAGGCACATCATGTCTCCTAAATCTGACAGACTTCTTTGAAGCAGTCACCAAAGCCGTAGACAAGGGTAAGGTGGTTCACACAGCCTATCTAGATCTTGCCAAACCTTTTGGCACCATCCCCCACTCTGGAATTATAGATAAACTTACTAAACTATGTATAAATCCCTATGTTACAAGATGAGCTGCCAAATGGCTCACTGACAGAACCCACACAGTGAAAGTAGCAGACTCCAAATCCGACTTCAGACCAGTGACAAGTGAAGTACCACAGGGTTCAGTCCTGGGTCCTTTCCTGTTTGGTATCTACTTCTCTGAAGTGCAGGCTAACACAGAAGGTCTTTGGCTAACGAAGTTCGCAGATGAATGCACACTAGGAGCCATAATCGAAACTCCTAATGATGTGGACATCCTACAAAAGGGCCTCACTGAGACAGATGCCTGGTGTCAAAGCCATGGCCTCAAGCTCAATGCCAAAAAGTGCACTGTCATCCTCTTTGGTAAAAACTCTGTACCCATGAACTACAACATACGCGGTAGTATACTTAACATCGAAAGTGTGATAAGAGACCTTGGGACACAGGTGGACAGTAGTCTCTCCTTTGATAATCACATTGCCACAGTAGTCAGGAAATACTTCTACGTGGCACACCTCATCACAAAAGGTTTCTCATCCAGAAAAAAAAGAGGTCATTGTTCCTCTCTACTCATCATTCATTAGACCCATTATAGAGTACAACACCCCTTTTGGTATGTACCTCACAAGACATCTACAACAACTGGAAAGGCCACAGAAATACCTCACAAAGAGAATTACTGGCCTCAAACAGATGCCCTACGCAGACCATCTCAAAAAACTCCAGCTTTACTCCGTTGCATATCGCCTACTTAGAGGTGATCTCTGCCTAACATACAAAGCTATGTCAAACCCAGAATTGTTGGACATGCTCCACTTAAAGAAATCCCAATTCCCTCCGAGCTACATGCTCTAGTGACCTAAACCTTGTCACCACAATAAACAGAACATGCCGGAGGGATAGATTCCCGTCCCAGAGACTTCCCATACTCTGGAATAAACTTCCTATCTATATCAAACAAAGCTCCTCATTAGCACTCTTCAAGAAAAATCTTGATGATTGGACGGGAAGTAGGAAATTCACCCCGGGGATCACCTCTGTGGCTCTGTTCGACAGTGGCACAAGAAAATAATTTTCCTGGGTGGTAAAAGACAGGGTACCTTTTTGGCTGGGCTTGTATAGGCCCCAGGGCTGATAGCCTAGTACCTACCGATGAACCTATATAATTTGTATACTGTTGAACTGGCACATAAAAACTTTGGGTAGTGTCCTTTCGTAATGTTTTACTTCTATACATTTGTGTGTGTTATCAATCCCTAGAATTCATCAACAAATGTGCAGGTGCGGCGTCTACATGTTAAGCATGTTAGCAAGATGAGCATCAGCGCTAATCAAATATGCATGCTGCTCATCATTCCTACATGGATGCAAGCACCTTTCCATGGCCAACAGTAGTGTTTGCAGCTATGGAAAAGGTGCTTGCACACAGCAGCATACAATGTAAACAAAACTGATCACATGCAGGCAGTGGTCAGATACAAGCATACCCTATAGCCCACACACAGTACACAGGCAAGTACAGGGACACAATACAGAACAAGGGGAAGTGAAATAGGGGAATAGGTACACATAAATGTGATACAATAAATAACAATGTTGTAGTTGAGAATGTTGAAAGGGTACTCGTATCTTGCAGGCAAAAGTGATGAAAGTATGTAAGAAGCATTTTGAACATAAAACCTGCAAAACTGATGAAAAGATATTTAATATGAATGTGTATCCTGCACGTATGCACAGAAATAATAATGGACATGCTGATAAAGGATGTAGATAGGAACATAAAAGTGCATTGTAACAAACTGAAGTGTAGCTGTGATACGCATGTTAATTAAATGGCTGACATCAAATAACAGTTTTCAAGGATGGAAGATATATTAAGGGGTGAATGCATTCACTGCATAAAGGATGTATATACAGGGAAATGATATATAAAAGTTGACAGTACTGATGAAGAACAAAAGGACATTATAGCTATAATGTCAGGTAATTCAAAAATAAACATCTCTATGCAAATAAATGACCATGGCACCAATAATGAAAGGGGTTCATCACCTACGAGCATGCAGTAGATAGGCAAGTCTTGTATGTTTATGTAAATAATACATGTCAATCTAATAACAAACATATAAATGCAACCAATGTCAGGTCTGAGCAGATGACATGTCAGGACTCCAATGTTGCCATTGCTGACTTGCAAACATGTATGACATACTAACACTGGGTCTGCTCACATACAGTTATAAGAAACAGTAACAGAAGAGCAATCAAACATTGGCAATATAATAGAAAGTGTTGTAACTGAGGACCAATCACATCTTGTGATGGTCACCCTGCATTCCAAACAGACAGACATATGTATGGAATCACACAACTGCCATTAAACTGTACATTGTGATGGAAACAATGGCAGTATTAAACACGTCTAGAGAACTACATGCAATACAGGGGAATAATTATCTTGTGAATAGGTGATCCATACGAGCAAGGAATGACGTAAGAAACATTTGCAGTGTGTTGTGTTAGAAAATATGCCAAAAAAATATCAGAGCGATGCATAACAATCAGGGGTGCCACAGGCATATACATATCGGTCATGTAAGGAAGAACACCCTCAAAGGTCGGACAGCACTATTTCAACTATGTAAGATGTACTGATGATCTACGCAATATGAAAATGCATGTAAAAGCTGGCCCATGGGTGTGTATAAGCCACTGTAGTCTGACAAACAAGTGTTAGCAAATTCAAACCCTTGCTTGTTATACAAGGAACTCTCCAGCCTGCAATACTGACTGCCTATTGGTTCATAGGTTAGTACTAGGCTAACTGCTCTTATGGGTCATTTTAAGCCTAGCCAATTTCCCCACGTCAGAATCAAACCCTCCACATTGTGTTTCTACGGTAAGCACCTTAACCACTGCGCCAACCTCCCACCCCATGCCACATCAGGCAGTAGTGGAGGCTGTCTCATATAACTGAAATGAATGTGAGTGTCAACACAGGAAGTATGCTAAACGTGTCATTATCCACACAACACTGAGCATTACAATACTACTGATTGCCTTTTATACAGAAGCTCTCTCTGTCATGTAGGACACACACTGTCCCAGAACTGAGCACCAGTATATCTGTGTAGGTATGCTATAAATACCAATACTCAATGAATGTTCTACAGGAGGACTCACAGCACGGCATGTTCTGAATAAACATTTCAGTGCCATGCAATCACAAATTGCAGTAATAACTGTCCAATATAAAAATAGATAACAATACAACATCACAATCATATAATGCTGCCACTGTCAGGAACTGAACAGCACGCGATGTGACTGACTAATTACATCTGGATGAACCACAAGTGCTACAGAGGAGTTGTATAACTAGTATCACAAACCACATATGCTAAATGTTTATATCAACTGTATGTGTGGTAAGCAATCTCAAGGATGAAAGGGATCATGGAAGTCTGTCACAATATCAATGCATACATGTGTGATACATATCAGGACCATCAATGCTAACAGGCACTGAATGCAATGTTGAACACATGAAATTTAACAACAGAAAATACAGGATGAATGCACCACTGTATAAATGTCATTACAAGTGTGAAATATGTGGTTATGTGGAGGCATGACATCAAGTAATTCCTGCAAGGGATTTGTGTGACTGTGATTGCTGTAGTACATTACCACAAACACCATATTGTCTCATTCCCCCATGCCAGAGGATTACACTTCCTACATACGTATTTTAAGGAACATAGAAGCCAATATCATCATTTCTCTCAATAAATACACTGTTATGTGACAAACTGTCACCGCTCAGTAAGAGGCACCAGCATCTATGTGTGTACAAAGACAATGTGAATGACAACACTGCTAGTGACATGAACAATCACAATAGCAGTGACATAATGTATTCTGAGCACAAATGGATGGATTTCAAATAACTACCTAAGATCAAAAGCTAGACTTCTGTGCCTGAAACCCAAGTGTCACATGACCATGTTGAGGTACAACTGAGACAGCCCACAGTAAAATGGATGCTATTATCACTATTTATAAACTGGGATGTTTATGAGAAAAAGTGTCTGAAGTGCATGATAACACTGTACAGCTAAACGTCGTACATGTTTGTTACAGGAAAGTATACAAAGTATGAGCATGAACGACACACCCACAGCTAGACTAAAGTACCCTACATATCTAGTTACACCAAGTACAAAACTTTTAGTTATGTACTCACCATAACTTCAGATGTTTGGGATCCATCTCGCCTACATTCTGACTGATGGGTTCGGAGCCGATCCCTCAGCTCCGACTCGGCACGCTTATGCTATAGAGCGAGGCCTCTAATTGGCTGAGCTATCTTTATCCCAGGATGCACCACCACTAATCCCCCAGATCTTGTTTGTCCGCATTCATGCACACATGCACAGCTTGTTTATATAACATTGTTAGATGTTTCAAGATGAAACAACAGGATTCGGACCTTCTGATATCCTCTGATCTCCAAGGAAAGGGGAAGGAGGGTGGGTTATTAGGAATGTAGATGGATCCCAAACATCTGAAGTTATGGTGAGTACATAACTAAAAGATGTTATGTGATCCTATCTCGCCTACATTCTCACTGATGGGACAGCGTCCCTAGCACCTAAATCCCGGGTGGCTCATTGGAAAACACTCCTGAGCACTGTGGAACCAAATGAAGCTCGTCCTCTAGATGCCACATCTAATTTGTAGTGAGAAATGAAGGTGTGCGGGGAAGACCATGTAGCCGCAGCACAAATGTCACCAATAGCAAACTTAGAATGAAATGCTACTGAAGTAGCCATAGCCCTTGTAGAATGAGCATTGACAGAGGTGGAAAGCTCTTTGTTAGAATAAATATAAGCTTGAGTAATACAGTCCCTGATCCATTTGGCAATAGTGACCTTTGTGACCGCGTTGCCCAATTTGTTTTCTGCAAAGGACACAAACAACTGATCTGTCTTCCTTAATTGTTTGGTCCTGTCCAAATAAAAACGTAACTGCCTGTGGACATCTAGTGTGTGGAAAATAAACTCCGCTTTATTGGAGTATTTTGGGAAAAAAACTGGGAGCTCTAACGACTGTTGCAAGCATAAAGTAGAACAGACTTTAGGAACAAAAGAGGGATTTGGTCTGAGGGATACCCTGTCTGTATGAAAAACCAAGTACAGGGGTTTCACTGACAAAGCTTGAAGTTCTGAAACTCTCCTGGCTAAAGTAATTGCCACTAGAAAGGCTGTCTTCCATGATAGAAACTTTAGATCACAGGTAGCTGCAGGTTCAAAGGGAAAAGAAGTCAGGGCACGTAATACTATATCGAGATCCCATGGAGGTGCAGGATGAGAAATCGGAGGTCTTAATAAAGCAGCACCTTTCAAGAAGGTCTTACACAACCTGTTGCTCATTAAAGGTGGGTCTATGGATTCATGAAAATTAGAAATCGCTGCCAATTGTACTTTGATGGTAGAAACAGAGGAGCCTTGATTGAAAAGAGAGGTCAGGAATTTGAGTACTTCTGCCACGGGAGTAGAAATGGGGTCCAGGCCCCGGAGTTGAGCCCAGATAGCAAACCTTTTCCATTTGCTAGAATACAGTTTCTTCGTAGCCAACTTGTGGGCTGAAGACAATATGTGCACCACATCTGGATCAAGTGCATGTCTCCTGACTATGGTCGGAAGAGGAGGAGCCAGGCCATCAATTTTAATGTGTGTAGGGACTGGTGTAGTAGTCCTGACTGATTAATCAGTAGGTCTGGGACCTGCTCCAGGAACCATGGACCTTCCAGAGCATGTTTCCGAAGATAGGGAAACCACACTTGACGAGGCCAGTACGGAGCAATTAAGATCATCTTGCTGCCTAAGAGAGATGCCTTTTGAATCACTCTGGGGAGGAGAGGAACTGGAGGGAAGGCATAAAGCAGTCCGGTGGGCCAAGGATGGACTAATGCATCCATAGGGCTCTTCCCCGGAGCCGGGGTTAGGGAGAAAAATTCTTTGCACTTCGCATTCAGAGGAGTCGCGAAGAGGTCGCAACACGGAACTCCCCATCCGCTGAAAATCTGCCTTGTAATTGTCATATTCAGAGACCATTCGTGAGGAGAGAGGATGGTTCTGCTCAACCTGTCAGCTATGACATTGGATTTGCCCGGTATGCGAGTAGCCACCAGGAAGCGTTTGGTCGAGACTGCCCATTCCCTAACTCTCATCGCTTCTCTGCAAAGAGGATAGGATCTGGTCCCTCCCTGTTTGTTCAGGTACCAGACAACTGACATGTTGTCTGAGTGAACAGCAATTATGTCCTGAGGGAGGTAATCGTGAAGGGCTCGAAGGGACAGGAGTACTGCCCTCATCTCTAGGATGTTGATGTGGAGAGGGGTCTCTTCCGGGTGCCATTTGCCTTGGACTGACCTGCCCAGGGAATGCCCCCCACCCCATCTGGGAGGCATCCGTGGTCAAAGTGGCCGCCGGATGAGGAAGAACAAAGGGTCGTCCCTGGTCCAAATTGGAGGACACTAGCCACCAGCGAAGGTCCCGTTTGCAAGAGTCTGTGATCCATATTAGATGATTGAGAGGGAGTTCCTGAAAGGACCACTGAGTTGAAAGAAGCCACTGGAGGATTCTCATGTGTAACCTTGCCAAGGGAACTAGCATAACTGGCAGACATCGATCCCAATAATTGTAGGACCATTCTGGCTGGGGCTTTGGACCTGGGGAGAAAGGCTCGAACCTGATTTTGAATGGTCTGAATTCTGTCTGCAGGTAGATAGACCCGCATCTGGTTTGAATCTATCTCTACCCCTATGAATCTTATTCTTTGAGATGGCCTTAACACAGACTTTGGCCAATTGAAGGTGATTCCAAGGGAATTGCCCAGTGATATTGTGGCTTGCAGGTTCCGTAGGAGTAGATGCTTGGAGGTGGCAGTTAGGAGCCAGTCGTCTAGGTACGGAAACACCTGGAATCCTAGACTTCTCAGGTGAGCAGTCACTGCTGCCAAGCATTTGGTGAACACCCTGGGGGCTGTGGTGAGACCAAAGGGCAGCGCACGGAACTGAAAATGACTGCCTCCTAGGCTGAAGCGCAAGTGTCTCCTGGACGTTTGATGTATTTTGATATGGTAATACGCGTCCTTGAGGTCTATGGAGCACATCCAAACACCTTTCTCCAACAATGGGAGAATGGTTTGTAAAGTGACCATTTGGAACTTGGACTACTTGACTGAATGGTTTAGGTTGCTTAGGTCCAAAATGGGCCTCAAGTCCCCGGTCTTTTTTGGCACCAAAAAGAATCTTGAGTAAGTCCCTAATCCGATCTGGTCTGCGGGGACCGGTTGGATGACTCCTTTTTGCAGCAGCTTTGAAACTTCTAAGGCTGCGGTATCCCGTTGACTGGGTGGCGGGTCCGGGATTCTTTTGGACTGAGGGGGGGGGGGCAACAGAATGGGATGGAGTAACCTCCGGCGATAATTCGAAGCACCCATCGGTCCTGAGTGATCCCGTCCCAGGCCTTCAGGTGCTTCAGCGACCCCCGACTGGCTCCGGAGCAGCACAGTCGGGCAATCCCTCAGGGACTATGAAAAGCTGAAGAGCCACGAAAGGACTCGCGGTCTCCAGTGTTGCGAGGGCCTCTGCCGCCTCTGGGACGGCGTCTTCCTGATGAATTTCCCCCTCCTCTGCCTCTGGAGGGGGAACCTTCCTGCTGAGAGGGGTAAGACTTCTGAGATCTACGGAACCACATCTTCCCTCCTCTTTAGCCTTGGGATAAGGCCGAAAGGGAGTGGAAAATCGTGCCCCTACGGCAGTCAGAGTCTTACCCTCCTGTTCACAGCGGGTAAGTGTGTCTTTCACCTTGGGCCCAAACAGGGAGGACCCATCAAAGGGGGCGTCGGCGAATGAAGACTTGAAGGCCTCCGCGAAATGACACAGGTGGAGCCAGGCTTGTCTCCGTAGAGCAATGCCTGTACCCGCCGCTCTACTCGCCCCTTCGGCCGCATATGAAATAAGCCTCATGGACGAGTTCGAAATGGACGACATCGTAGCCAGCTGAGAACCAACTGTCTGGGCCAGCTCCTCAGGCAGGTTACCTAAGAGGGTATCGGATAGCTCCTTAATCAGATCCCTCTGGAATCTCGTAAAGTGCGTCAGGTAGTTCAGAGACCTCAGAGTAAAGGCCGCTGAACTAAGGGTGCGCTTACCGTACCGATCCATGCTCCTAGACTCCTTATTAGGAGGATGGATGGACATAGAAGCCTCTGCTACATCTTGCTGGGTAGCAGATGCAACCACCATAGCATCCACAGCCACACCTTTCGTATGGAACTCTCTATCTGGGGACGCTGAAAGAAATTTGTTTGGACGAGCGGGCACCGGTTCCACAGAGTCTGGGTGTTCCCATGCCCTTCGACAGATCAAATCCAAGAGCTCGTCGAAGGGCGGAGACACCCAGGAGGTGGAGGGCTGAGCCCCGAAGGCTTTCAGGAATACCGACTCATCAGCAGAGGGAGGTTTGGACTGCCAGCCGCCTCGTTGTTTTAGGGCTTCCAGGATGTCTGCAAAGAAGACATCATCCGAGGACGACTTGGGGGACCCCTCTGCATCATCGAGATCGGTGTCAGATGTCAAAGACTCGTCAGGGGAGTCAACGTGCTTCCTCTTGCACGTTTTCTTCCTGGGAGGTTCTTCCGAAGAGGCTTCAGAAGGACCTCCAGGAGGGGGAGAAACCCCAGCAGGGGTAACCTGAGGCCCAGGGGCTCCACTGTCTGCGGACAGGGGGACTGCCCACGACCCAGTCTCCAAACGTAGGGAAGGAGCTGGGGAAACTGTGGAGGTAGCCAAAGAAGATTTGGCTAGAGCACTCCTCATAGCCCTGAAGGCGGGACCACCAGAATCCTGGGAAGGTCCCCCCTCCGTGGCTACGACAGTGGACGGTACTCCCGCCGCCGACGCACCAAGAGGAAGACTTGGGACCAAAGACATCAATCCCGAAGCCTCACCCCCAGGGCCGAAGGAAGAAGTCCGTGCACTGAACTCCGACCCGAGAGCCGGAGTCGGAGCAAAGGTCGGGCCTGACCCTAACACCTCCACTGGTTCCACCAACACCTGCTCCAACGGTGCCAAAGCTGTTGGAGGAGGAAGTACAGTAGGGGGGTGGACCATCGGCTCCGAAGCCAACTGGGCTGGAGCCAAAACCATCTTTTGGAACACCGGAGACTGGAAGAGTCGAAGGAGCACCCTGTCGATGTCCGAATCAGACATCCTGGATGATCTCGAGGATACCAATCGGGCCCGAACCGATTTCTCCATCGGCTCCGAAGGGCTCGGGGACCGGCTCCGAAAGGACTCAACTATTATCGGCTCCGAGGAAACCTTCAAGGAAATTTCCCTCGGTGCCGATAAGGACTTCGGCTCTGAGGGGGAAGAGTCTGAGCCGATGACCCTTATCGGCTCCAATATCAGTGGAGCCGATGAGGGTGACCGCCTCGATGCTCCAGACCTCGGCTCCAAACCAGAGGGGTCGAGGCTGGAGGCATCAAGGCAGACCGTTCGACCTCGGCTCCAAGTCCGTGGAGCCGATGGAGAAGTCTGCTTAGCTTTCTTAGCCGTCGGTTCCGACTGACTGGTCGGAGCCGGCGCTTTCCTCTTCTTAGAAGGAGACGGAGAGGAAGATAAAGCCTCCTCGAAAGAAGGCTTGATTAATCCTTTGAGGATTAATTTGTTTTTCCTCTCCTGGAGGACTCGGGAGGAAAACGCATGGCATACACTGCACGATTCCTGCAGATGTTTGGCGCCAAGACAATAGACGCACGAGGAGTGGTCGTCCGTTATGGACATTTTGAACCCACACCTCGTGCACTTTTTAAACCCGGAGGGTTTATGTTCTTTAGACATAGTCCTACAAGAAAAACAGACCACAACAGTAAACTTAATGGTTTGACACAGGAACAAAAGTATGCCACTAAGTCAGAAATATTTAAACTGAAAAACTTTTTTTTTTTTTACACAGAAAGTGAGAAAGAGAAAGGGGAAAACAAGGAGGGTCAAGACCCTCTAACTCAAACGGGTACTTGACACACACACAACCACTGAGAAGTAGTAACCACAGGGGAAGGCCCCTCTTAAACGGAACCTTCTCTGACAGGAAATTATACTAAAAATGCAATCAAACTGCCAGAAACACACTCGTACACAAAGAATAGCCGTTAAAACAGCTTTTGGGTTTAAATGAAGTAAATACTGACAGGAAAAACGACTATATATATAGTACTTAGCCCAGCCAATGTTGAGACCACGTCCAAGCTCTGTAAGCGGCAAACGAGATCTGGGGGATTAGTGGTGGTGCATCCTGGGATAAAGATAGCTCAGCCAATTAGAGGCCTCGCTCTATAGCATAAGCGTGCCGAGTCGGAGCCGAGGGATCGGCTCCGAACCCATCAGTCAGAATGTAGGCGAGATAGGATCACATAACATCACACTATTAAAGTCATGCAGTATAGGAGAATGCAGACTCCAAATGTGACATGCTGCAAGCATGTTAGCAGTATGTAAGTATTGTGAAGACAAAATTATAGTCTCCCTGGTGATACTTTGAATTACTAGCATCAAGTGCCATTGTAATTCTAACCCATAATTAGATGGATACATAAAGGTGGTTGTGAGGTGGCCAATGTTATGACAGTAATAACTGTCATACTATTGAATCAGCGATGTGGGTGGAGAGGTAGGTGATTCGATTCTAACATCTACACTGCAAATTATCAGCAGCCAGCACCACAGGAGAATACTGAATACAATTGTGACAGAGACCATTTATGAAGAGATGACATCAGCAGTGTATTGTCAAGGAGATTTATCTGGTAAAAAGTACAGTTGTGTAAAATCTTACCATAACAGTAGATGTCTTTCTCTTCACTGCTGCGGTATTCTTTACAAAAGGGATTCCCTACCAAGGGTAGCCCAGCAGCTGGGCAGTATACCGAAGTCTTAACAATTTACAGATGTACGTCACACACATCCTCCCCACTTGAGGTGTAGGGCATAAAGGTGATGTATGGACATACATAACTAAAGACCGAAAAGTCCCAGGAGGAACAATATTCCTAGTAACTAGGAGGAACACATGCATCCAGAATGAGAAAAAGGGAAAAGAATTCCAGGACAGGAAGACAGAAGGAATACGGCAAAGCAGAAGGGGGAGGAGGGAGAGAGTGAATAATGCAACAGTGAAAAGAAGGACATCGACTGTTATGGTAAGATTTTATACAACTATACTATGTCCTTCCATATTACTGTTGTAATATTCCTTCCAAAAGGAGAGTACAAAAGCTCAAGAGGAAACTTGGCAGGAGGAAAGAACAGAGCAGCAATCTAGAAACCCATGCAGGATATCTCTGGCAAAGCCAGCTCTTGCTCCTAAACCAACATCCAACTTGTATTGCTTAGTGAAGGTATGGACAGAAATCCAAGTAGCAGCCTCAAGGATGGAATTGGTATCCAATCCTTTGAAAAAAAAAGCACCAAAGGAAGCAACAACTCTAGTAGAGTTAACCTTTACAGAAACAGAAAGACATTTTCCATTAAATGAACAACAAAATCAAATAGCCTTAGAGATCCAGGAGGATATGGTTTGCTTAGAAACAGCCAAACCTAGAGATATGCGATAAAAAGAAACAAAACGTTGCTCAGATTTGTGAATGGCCTTAATCTTATCCAAATATTTGGCCTTAATCTTATCCAAATATTTGAAGTGTCTATGCAAATCTAAAGTGTGAAGAACCTTCTCACTAGCAGACTGTGGAGAAGGAAAATATGAGGGCAAATTAATAGACTGAGTAAGAGACAACCCATTAACCACCTTGGGTATGAAAGAAGAATTAGCATGAAGAAACACCCTGTCCCTATGAGAAACTAAGAAAGGAGGAACAGTCATAAGAGCCTGGAGTTCAAAGACTCTCTTAGCTGAAGTAAAGGCCAAAAGATGAACAGTCTTCTAAGTACAATGTTGCAAGGACGCTGAAGCTGTAGGCTCGAAAGGAGCCTGAGTCAATTTTTCAAGTAGAAAACTGAGGTCCCAGAAAGGTGGAATAGGCTTCCTGGGAGACCTGACAGTAAGGATGCCTTTAAGAAATTGTTTGACCTCAAACCTAGAGGCAAGAGGAGGAGTCAATGGCATACAAGAAGAAAGAGCTGAAAGGTGAGCTATAACAGAACAAGCTAACCCAGCATGGAGGAATTCACCCAAATAAGACAGAACCAGAGGTATCCCAATAGAAAATAGATTCTGGTTACAAGAAAGGCACCAGACAGAAAATTTCTTCCATCTTGACAAATATGATTTCCTAGTAGTGGGTTCCCTGGCCTCCTACTGTAGAACCCTAAGCACGTCCTCAGAAAAAAAGGTGCATAAAAGGGATCAAAACCCTGCACAGCATCACTTGAAGAGTGGACAAGTGAGGATGGAGCAGAGACCCTTTGTCTTGTGTGAGAAGGCCCATCCGGTCAGGTAACTTGTGGTGACTGCACATGGTTGGGTAAAGAAGGGGGAACCAATGCTGTCTGGGCCAAAAGGGAGACACCAGCAACATTTTGGGGGAGTCTTGTTTTATCTTGAGCAGAACCCTCAAAATTAGTGGAAGGGGAGGGATGGTACACAGATATTCCTTTCAAAGAAATTATAGGGTGTCCACCTTCCAAGCCAAAGGACTTGGGACAATGGCACAAAAAGAGGAAGTTGTCTGTTCAAAGGGAAAGCAAAAATATCTACTTGTGGAGTACCCCACTGATGGGCAATGTCCAGAAACACATCTCTTGTGAAGTATCCATTCATAAGCCTGTGTACTGAACCTACTCACACAGTCTGCCACTATATTTTGCTCTGAAGGAATGTGTACAACCTGAAGGGTCACTCGATACTGGACAGCTGGATTCCAGACCTGAAGAGCAAATCTGCACAAAAGGTAGGACCATGCACCTCCCACCCCAACTGTTGACATATGACATCACTGTGGTACTGCCTGTGAAGATTTTGAAAAGCGCTAGAAGAAAGTGAGAATGAAAAGCCCGAGAAGCTAAAAAGAAGAGTTCTCATCTCCTTTATGTTTAAGTGGTCCGACCTCTTATGAGGAGGCCAGAGACCCTGGACCTTGAGGGAACCAAAGGAAGCTCCCCACCCCCTGTCCGAGGCATCCAAAAAAAGCTCCTGAGTGGGGACTGGTGCTTGAAAAGGAATTCCCAGGTTGAGAGAAAGCTGATGAATCCATCACTGAAGCTTGAGCTTAAGGCATGGAAGGAAGGGTACTAGAAAATCCAGTGGATGGCAGGGTTGAAGGCACACTGACTTTAGGAACAACTAAAGTTTTGTCATATGGAGTCTGGTTAGAGGCAGCATAGCAACGGTGGAGACCATGAATCCTATAATGCTGAGAAAATCCCTGGCCGTGACTGAAGCCAGAGGAAGAAGGGATTTAAAAAAGGTGATTAGACACAGAGCCTTGGGTGGAGGCAGAGATGCCTGCATGGGAATGATATGGATCCTGCAACCAAGAAAAACATGATCCTGAAAAGGAACCAGGATTGACTTCTGAAAGCTTATGGTAAACTCCAGGCATTGTAACAGACAAACCGTAAACTGGAGGTGCTGAACCAAGACCTGGGGGATGATGCCTGAATGAGCAGTTCATCCAGATAAAGAAAGATTTGAATCCCTCTCATCCTGCAAAAGGCAGTGACAGGAGTGAGGCATTTGGTTATTACCCCAGGGCAGTAGAAAGGCCAAAGGGCAAAGCAGAGAGAACTGAAAATGCAAGGAAGAGACAGAGAAATGTAAAACCTTCCTGAAAAGGGGATGAATAGTGATGTGAAGATAGGCATCCCTGAAATCAAGGGATACTATGAAAGCTTGAGGAAGAAGAAAAGGGAACAGGGTTTGAAGGGACAACATCTGAAAAGAAGGGACCTTCAGAAAGGTGTTGAGCTGAGAAAGATCAACAATGGACCCCAGATGACTTCCTTCCTGTCACTCGTTCATCTCTGTTACAAATATTAAGAATACTTGGAGTTTCGTTAGATGCTTCAATATGCAAAAACACATCAGGATGGATAGCAGCATCTTTAAATACAAACAAACAGAGCTTACATATGTACATGTTCATATCTCAACAGCTAACTATAAAACGGCAGTCTGACTTGCATGTGCTCAGTATTTATACACTTGTGCAAGTAAAGGTATATACACATGGATATGGATCTACATCCTCCCGCTTTAAAAGATTGTCCTTTATGTAAAACAATGTTAGAGCTAGACATGCATTACTATATATACTGGAAACAAAACACAATGTTCATGTCCTGGTCGTTTCATATCTACTGCAAGGTTTAGAGAGTCAACCATATCTCATAATATGATGATTAGGACTATGTTCAGCAACAGGGATAGTCTGCAGTGCACAACTCGGGTCTGAAATCTCTGGATTCGTCCCAGGAACAGGAATGTCATCTGGATCTTCCTTTCAAACTGGGATACAGAATAACTCACTCTGAGAAAAAGAGTCTTTCTCACAGGCTATTGGCAGTGGTGTAGGCTCAGACACTGGTCTCAAATTTTTCCGATTCCACCTGAAGATTCCTCCTTCAACGTATGATCTCTGCTCTGGACCAATATTCTTCACAACATCACTCAGATCATAACCTCTGGACGTTTGCATCCTTACCACCTCTCTTTTTCATAATGGATTGAGCGGTCTGCTTTTCTTATCATAGTAGGACTTCTAGGTTAGGCTCTTCTTTAACAGATTGGCTTTTACGGATCTGTTGTTCTTGACACATGGAACCAACAACTGGCTACTGACTGGTAATGTGGTTCTGGTTTGTCCTGACGGAAGTCTCTGAGCAGGTGAACCAAGATGTTTGTCTCGAGGAACATTTCTGAGATTTAAGAAATTCAGGAACACGTCACTGTTGTCTTGCTTTGACTTCTCAAGTAACTGTTTTGCACTTTGCACTGCACATTCCACTAAACCATTTGACTGCAGGTACTCTGGACTACTAGTGACATGAGTAAAGTTCCATTCTTCAGCAAATCTTTTGAACTGTTGTCTTGTAAACTGTGTGACATTATCAGAAATAACTTTGTGTGGTGATCCATAAGTTGCAAAATGACACTTCATCTTATTTGTGACAGTACTAGATGCTAGGTTTGGAAGTAGGCAAATCTTGAACCAATTGGAGCAAGAGTCTGCTAACACCAAATAATGTTAACCATTCCACTCGAAAATGTCAGTAGCCACAGACAACCATGATAGTTCTGGAATCTGGTTAAGCTGAAGTGGTTCCTTCTGTTGATGTGGCTTTGTACTATTACACACAGAACAAGACGGAAGTTATCTCTCAATGTCTTGTGATATAGAAGGCCAAAATACTAGCTCTCTCACCCTTCTTTTCGTAGATTCGGTTCACAATGCAGAATAGTAATGTACTCAGATGGCAAAGATGCTGGAACAATAACTTTCAGAGCTTTCATAATGATACCTTTGTCAGCCGGAATCTGATCTCTGTATGGAAAATACGGTTGCAGTTCTTTAGGTAAACTGGATTGCTTTGATGGCCACCCTTGATTGAAAAAGTGGTTGAGCCTTTGCAAAACTGGGTCTGCAGGTGTGTGATTTCTCAGCTCATCAAGACGTGTGGAAGAAAAATTACGCTCTTCCATGACTTCAAAATCATTGAGTGAGAATCTTAATGTTCACTCTGTTCTGTGATATTTCTGGGTGATATGGACAACATATCAGCAAGATAAAGAAGTCTGCCTTTCTTGTAGACAACACTGAAATTGTACTTTTGCAATCTTAGCATCATACGTTACAGTTGGACTGGAGCTGAATACTTTGGCTTTCTCAGGATTGTGACTAATGGTTGGTAATCTGATTCGATCTGGATAGGTCTGCCATAAACATAATCATGGAACTTGGAACATGCAAACACAATTGCCAAAAACTCTTTTTCAGCCTGGGCGTATTACTGTCCAGTTTGGGTAAGAGTTTTCAATGCATTGGCAACAGGTTTCGAAGCATCACAGGAAAGTGTTACTGGTTTGTGAACATCATAGTATGTGAGTGTTGGGAGGGCTAGCAATTCTCTGTATCAGGACATCAAATGCTCTCTGGTTTTGCTCTAACCAAGACCAAGATGCATCTTTACATGTCAGCTCTCTGAGTGGTGCTGAAAGTTGGCTCAAGTCTGGAATGAACTTGCCTAGGTAGTTGACCATACCAAGAAAACGTTGCAGGGCTTGAACGTTGTCTGGAGCTGGCATCTCGAGAATGGCTGTTTGCTTTGAAATGTCTGGTCATAGGCCTGTACTTGTAAATAAGTGACCAATATAAGAAACTTCTTGTAGCCTAAATTTGCATTTGTATGACTGAGCTTAAGATTCACTTGATGTGCCCTTTCTAGAACTTTTCTGAGGTTTCTGTCATGCTCGGCTTCATCACGTCCTCCTACCAGCATGTTATCTACTATGATAGCACAAGGATACCCAGAAAAAATTTGCTCCATTGCTCGTTGAAAGACTTTACTTGCAGAATTTATCCCAAAAGGCATTTTCAAAATTCCGTACCTGCCAAACATAGTACTGAAAGTAGTTAGCAATGGAGTACTGAAAGTAGTGAGCAATGATGACTTCTTGTGAAGCTGAATTTGCTAAAATTAACTCTTTGCATCTAAGACAGATAAAATAGTAGCATTTGGCATTAAGGCTGCGACTTCTTCGACTGTGCACACTGGGTGATGAGATCTTTTTAATGCTTTGTTCAAATCTCTTGGGTCAATACATACTTTGTTGTCATCTGAGCTTTTCTTATGAGGATACCCATTCAGTTGGAACTTCAACTGGACAAATCACTCAGCCTTGACTCTGTCTTGCATGGCTACTGGAACTTTACGTGCTGGCCTGACCACTGGACAGACATCTGGGTCTAACTTCATGGTGTACGCAATAGAAAGTTTGCCTAGTTTGTCTTGGAAAAGATCAGCATAGGTAGAAAAAATGTACTGGGCAAAATTAGAGTAGTGGCCTTTTAAGCTAACATTGTGAACTTCCTTGTTAAATGAAAGTAGTCCCATTTTCAATGAATCTCTAAGCTCCAATAATGACTGGATATGCCTCTTGACCACATAAAATAAAAAGTCGTAGCTTCTCTTGCTCTGTGGAAGAAGCATGAAAGCACAACTGAACCTTCAGTTTGAATTTCTTCTCCTTCACAAGCAACAAGTTTCGCATACCTTGCCAAATCAAGCCTTTCACTTTTACACACTCTAGCAAATGTTTCTGCAAACATAACATTGCACTTGGAGCCTGTATCAACTTTGAGCTCTACAGGTTTGCCATTTATCCGAACAGTACAAGATAATTCATTCTTGGCCCTTAAATCTACTGCATTAACTGTGTGATGAAGCATCGACACAGCATCAACATAAAGATTGGGGTTGCCAATGTCTAACTGATCAACTCATTTCTTAAAGTGTTTCCTTTTAATGAAGGAGTGCTCACATTCTTTTGATTTACAAAGTCTTTAGAAATTATTCCATTTATTGCATTTGTGGCATTGTTGAACAAAAGCTAAACATTTCTCCCTTTTAGATTCATGATTGCTGCCACAATTATGACAACTGGCAATGAAATTAGGTTTTGGCCCATGCTTTGAGTTTACTGACTCACTCTTATGCTTCATAGAGATTGTGCGGTTTCTGAAATGTGCTAAAAAGTTCTAGGGAGCCTTGCAGCCTTCCTTGGTAAATCCTGTAGCTGCCATGTGCTTGGGACTGTTTCTTTTAACCACGTGATGCATACTATCAAAGTGAGCTTTATCACTGTGCCTTCTAAAGTTGCTCTCATTCGTAAGCATATTTGTATGCTTTTCTGTAAGCTCATATCTGACAAATCTCAATGGCCTTATTCAAAGTTAAATCACTGTTATGAAGCAAAATCTTTCTTACTGCATAATCTTTTATGCCGCACACAAGTCTGTCCTTTATTAACTCATTCCTTAAGTCACCAAATCTGCACATTTTAGCTTTATTTCTCAGATCAGTTATATATGCTGCAAAAGTTTCACCTGACTTTTGATCCCTTGTGGAAATTAAGTGCCTCTCCATAGTAACAATTGTCTGGGGGTTACACATTTCTCTAAATTTACGTTTCAAATACTTGGGGTCCTCACCTGACTCAGCCTGTACAACAATAGGACAGTTTTCCCCCTCTTCAGCATAAATAGCAGGTGCATACACAAATTAACCTTCCCTTTCTATAGCTTTTGACCAAGCTAAATTAAGTAGAATAAATGCCTTTGTACAATCATCTTTATCAGAAAATGCAGCTTGTATGAGAATGTCAAACACTCTCCAGTTCTCAGCAATGTTACTGTCAAACACAAGTGCACTGGGCTTCCAAAATCTGTCTGCCATTCCTAAGGCTTTGGTATACTGGCTGAATGTTGGGCTACCCTTGGCAGGGAATCCATTTTGTAAAGAATACTGCAACAGTTATATGAAAGGACATTTAGATTTACATCTGACAGTGCCTGTAAAAGTTGCCTCTACATATGTGTGTAAAAAAATCATGGCTGCATCGGCAGTCACACTTGTGGAAGTTAAGCACTGCTGTAGTTGAACATCCTACCTAGCCATTTACATGTTATTGAGAACACTGTCACACAAGCAGGCACCACAGTAAAAGTCTGACATTAAAATAGCTTCAGTTCACTTGCAGTACAATGACCTCATCAGTGTGTTGCACCACTGGTGTAGGCAGGGAATACAAGTTTGTAATCGTGCTCACATTGATGCCACACAACAAACATGACATGTGAAGGATGGAAACGTTTACCATTCTGCCCACTTAAAAATGCCTGCATTACTTCCTGTCTAAAACATTATCTTTCAACCCATGGCACTGTTAATTTAAGCATTTAAGTAAAGATTTGTGGATGCTTAAATAAGCAGTTTCCTTTACATAATGTACAGAAAATAGTACTCATTGCATTACATTATAAACAATATGCACAGCTACACCATTGTGTAACAATGAAGTTGTGGATGTGAAGGGTGACCTTAGGGGGTGGTGTAGTCATCTTTGAGTTTGAAATGTACTCAGAGTATACACTAAATGCACACATTCTCACCCAAATATACACAACCATACATACATACACACACACACACACACACACACACACACACACACACACACACACACACACATGCAATTCTACCATGCTGGGTATAGAAAGTACAGTTGTGTATACTTACCATAAATGTAGATGTTAGAGTTTATTCACTGTTGCAGTCACCACACCTGGGTTATTTGCCTGGAGGTAGCCGTCAGTCGGCCCGAATACCAGAGACTTAGTATTTCTGTGTCGGTTGCTGTCGCTCCAGGACTGACGTCAGGTTGTCAGGGGTATAAAAACAGGCAGCTGATGCTATTACATCAGTTTTTCTTGCCCCAAATGCCAGGAGACCCCCCCCCCAAAATAGGGAGCTAAGTTATGGTGGGGAAAACACCACCAGTAAAAAGTAAATACCAATACCCCTGAAAGGGGTGAGTAGTGGACATAGAGAGGAGAGAGAGACAGAGAGGCAAGGGGGCTGGAGGGAGGGAAACCAGGACTGCAACAGTTAATACACTCGAACATCTACATTTATGGCAAGTGTACCCAACTGTACTATGTTCTTTGTGTTTCACTCTTGCAGTCATCATACTTGGGTAGATTCCCAAAGCTGAAGAAGGGTGGAGGCAGTCAAGAAGAGTTGGGGCTGGCTAGTATGCCCTGCAGGAATGCTGTTGCAAAACCCACCCTGGATTTGGAAAAGATAGGCAGGTGGTAATGCTTGGTGAAGGTGTGTACAGAACTCCAGGTAGCAGAGGAATGCTGTAGAGGTAGAAGTTGCCCTAGTCTAATGTGCTCTGCCCCCCTGAGGGGTTGGTTTCCCATAATGCTTGTAGCAGAAATGGATGCAGTGTGCTATCCATTTGGAAATTGTTTGTTTTGAAATGGCCTTGCCCTCTGCCCCTGGTGCAAAGCTGACTAGTAACTGGTCAGATTTCCTGAAGGGCTTAGTCCTATCAAGGTAAAATCTGAGCTGTCTTGGCATTGGTTGAAAGTGATGTTTTATCTTTGTGAGAGCAAAAAATTTTTTTGTGCCTTTTTATATGTTGCTTACCTTAGACAGGGAATGTTTGTTAAACTGTCTTACATAGAAAATGTTTTTTTACGGTTTATTTTTAAATAACTTTTAAATTTTATACATGCTAAATGTCACTTAATGGAATGGTTTTATGTAAACTAATGTGACGTAGAGCATACGTATTTGCGCCATTGCTATTTTAAATATTTGGCGCTTCTTTTTTGTCAGTTTCTCTGAAGAAGTTGCTGTCTTAACAGTAGCGAAAACGTTTCCTTTTGTGAAAATAAACACGTTCAGGACATCACCTTTGGGACTATCATTATTACTTGTGGATTACTTGTGGAGTACCTGATTTCTTGTTTTTGGTTTTTGGTTTATGGTATTGTTCTATAGGCCTGTTTAGTGTGAAGAACTTCCTCAGAAGCCAGTGCCTGCTCAGCGGTTCCGGACCCATTAAAAGGTAGAGACATCCGCAGGTTCCATAGTTGAAGAAGAGTCTCGCAGCTTACCGGACTCCAAACAGGTCTCGGTAGAGGCCTACGAATCCACTGAAGCGGGCATCAGGGGCTGTGAAAGCACCTCACTGAGTACCGGCGTACTGGTGGCAAGCTTAACAGAAGCATCTTCGGCAGCTTTGGACCCGTGCGGTCTGTCTCTGTTTTTATCTTTACGTTTTTTCGGAAGATCGGTAGTTGGATGGCTTGCAGAAGCCATTTTGGAATACGGAGATCGAGAACAAAAGTATTTAATGACAAAAAGGGCCCGACGACGAATGGTTCGGGCGTTGAACAAGGCACAAAACCAACAGCGAGGTATGTCGTGGTCTGGGCCTAAACAGGTGACACAGTAAGAATGAAAATCTCAGTGTGGTATTTGCTTTCCACAGGCAAGACAATTGTTAACTTTTTCTAACATCGGTTAGAGCAAGAAAAAAGGATCCCCAACAGGGTACTTAGGTATAGAAGACTTCAGGATGATTCAATTCGTAAACGAAAACTCAGGTAGCGGCTGACCGGCACTCATGCAAACTGCTTCTGCTTTGGGCTCCTCTTCAAGAAAGACTGATGTAATGGTGTCAGCTGCCTATCTTTATACCCCTGATGACCTGACGTCAGTCCTGGAGCGACAGCAACCGACGCCGAAATACTAAGTCTCTGGTATTCCAGCAGACTGAGGGCTACCTGCAGGCAGATAACCCTAGTGTGATCACTGCAACAGTGAAACACGAAGAACATCGTCCTACTTATCTAGGATGCACAATCTAGACAGCAATGTAACACTCACGAGTGCCACAGGGGAAGTCTGACTCTCATGGAAGACATTGTACTTTTGTCAGAATGACCTCACTAGTGTGCATCAGAGAGAATGTTACTAGAAAAGTTGTTTTAAGGGAGATGTGTACACATTTAAATACAATCTGCAGGGGAAATGGAGACGGCAACAAACATTACCCATGCACATGCATATATACGAGGTTTCCATGATGGGAGTCAAATCTCCTACCAATCTAGTTTGCACAATGTACAGACAGTACTGTAATACTCGCAAGCACCACAGAAGTAGTCTGACTCTGAATGTACAGATAGCACTTTAGTCAGGATGACCATATCAGTCTGCATCAGAGAGGATGTTACTTTAAAATGAGGTATAATGGAGCTGTGAGAACATTAAAATGCATTATTCTCAGGGGAATTGGATTCACCACTAAGGGACACAGACACACACACACACACACACACACACACACACACACACACACACACACACACACACACACACTTGCACACACTCGTTTTCCATGCCGAGGGTAGTTTAATCAATCTAGAGAGCAATGCACTAGTTGCAAGCGCCAAAAGAGAAGTCTGACTCTAAAGGTAGAAACTGCACTTTTGTCAGGATGACCTCATCAGTATATATCAGACAGAATGTTACTGTAAAATTAGGGATAAGGGAAAGTACAGTTGTGTACACTTACCATAAATGTAGATGTTCGAGTGTATTCACTGTTGCAGTCATTACATTTGGGTAATCTGCTGAGAGGTTGCACTCAGTTGGCCTGAATTCCAAAGTCTTGGGTCCTGTTGTCAGTTGCTGTTTCCTCTTCCATGACGTCAGGACATCAGGGGTATAAAACATGCAGCCGACACCATTTTCTTTAGTTTTTCTTGCCCCAGATGTCAGGTGCCCCCAAAAAGGTAGCAGAAAAAAAAAAAATATATATATATATATATATATATATATACATGCATCAATATTAACTTTACCTTCATCTACAAGCAAATACACCACATAGGTTGTAGAAGATAGAGAAGGAAAGATAAACTTCCAGAATGACAGGGGGATGGCGGGAGGGTAAACTGGACTGTAACAGTGAATACACTTGAACATCTACATTTATGGTAAGTGTACACAACTGTACGATGTTCTTCGTGTTCCACTGCTGCAGTCCTTACATTTGGGTAGACTCCCAAAGCTATGGTTGGGAGGCTGGAGCTAAACAGCATTAGGTGCGGTCATAAGGCCCTGCAGAACTGCAGTGGCAAAGCCTGCTCTGGACTTAGAGTAAAGAGGCAAATGATAATGCTTTGTAAAGATGTGAACAAAACTCCAAGTAGCAGCCTCTAGAATGTCTTTGGTTGGTACTCTTCTGAGAAAGGCTGCTGAAGTAGCTGCAGCTCTGGTGGAATGAGACCTAATGCTCTTGGGCACACATTTACCATGGTGTAAGTAGCAGAAATGGATGCAGTGGCTTATCCACTTTGAAATTGTCTGCTTTGAAATAGCCTTTCCTTCTGTTCCTGCAGCATATGTCACTAGTAATTGTTCAGTTTTTCTTAGAGCTTTAGTCCTGCTCAAGTAGAATCTTAGCTGTCTGTGTACGTCCAAAGAATGCAGAATTCTCTCCCCCTTGTTCTGCGGATTTGGATACAAGGTTGGTAGATGAATTGCTTGGTTAAGAGCCACACTGGAAAACACCTTAGGCATAAATGTAGGATTTGTCCTCAGAGACACCCTGTCTGGGTAAAATATGATAAAAGGCTCTACAGCCATGAGGGCCTGTAGTTCTGAAACTCTTCTTGCTGAAGTAATTGCTAGTAGCAGAGCTGTTTTCCATTATAAGAACTTTATATCAGCAGTAGCAGCTGGTTCAAATGGAGGCAGGGTGAGCTTTTCTAACACATAATTGAGGTCCCATGCAGGTAATGGTGATCGTCTAGGAGGCCTTAAACATTTGGCTCCTCTAAGATACTGCTTTAGTAAAGCATGAGAAAAGATTGGTGGCTCTGTATTGTAATGAGCCGAAATGGCAGAGGCACGGATTTTAATTGATGAGAAAGATAGGCCTTTGTCAAGCATCTCAGTCAAGTATTGTAATATCTGAGGAATATTTGGTTCTGCTGTATCTGTTCATTGTGCTTGATTCCAAGCACAGAATTGCTTCCATTTAGCAGCATAAGATTTTCTAGTACTAGGCCTTCTGGCTTCAAAAATGACATCCATCACAGCTTTACTGAGAGGTGTTGTTTGTATAACTACATGATCAGCCATGCTGCCAGGTTCAGTGTCTGGAGTTGCTTGTGCAATATCTGATTGTTTTGCTGGGACAGTAGTTGAGGTCTTTGAGGTAAGGTCCAAGCTGGGTGTTGAGACAAGTTCCTTAGGATCGGGTACCAGTATTGGCGGGGGCCAGTCCGGGGCAATTAGTATCATCTTTGGCTTGTCTTGTCTGACTTTTAGGAGGACCTTGGGAAGAAGAGGCAGAGGAGGAAAGGCGTAAACTGATAGGTTTTTCCAACTGAAGCATAGGGCATCCGCTTTCCATGCTTGTCTGTGATAAGTCCTTATGCAGAATCTTTTCAATTGATTATTTTGAGGAGAGTCAAATAGATCTATGTCTGGGCTCCCCCATTTCTTTGTTATCATGCTAAAGACTTGTGGATTTAGTTTCTACTCATGGGGATCCATAAGATTTCTGCTTAAATCGTCTGCCAGAGTATTTTGTTTTCCTGGCAGGAATTGAGCTTGAAGATGTATTTGGTAAGTCAAAGCTGTGTCCCACAGTGCCATGGCTAGTCTGCAAAGGGGGTATGAGTGTGTGCCCCCTTGCTTCTTTATATATCACATGACTGTGGTGTTGTCCGTCTTTCAGTAGTTGTCCTGGATGAAGCAAGTCCTTGAAGGCTGTTAGGGCATTTTGAACTGCTAGCATCTCTTTCTGGTTGATATGTAGATGCATTTGTTTTGGGGTCCATATGCCATGAATGCATCTTCCTGCCATGTGGGCCCCCCAGACGTAATCTGATGCATCTGTTGTTAAGGTTTGGCTGGCAGGGGGTAGAGTGAAGTCCCGTCCCATATTTTGGTGACATGCCTTTGCCCACCATAGAAAATCCTGTTGTAGGCAGGGAATGAGAGGAATCATTGTTTCCAGACTGTGAGAATGCTGACTCCATAAACTTTTTAGGTACCATTGAAGTTTCCTCATATGCAGTCTTGCATATGGAATAAATAGGATGAAGTATGCCATGAAGCCCAAAGCCTGCAGAATTTGTCTTGCAGATAACTGGGTTTTTGTTGCCATCAGTTTGAAGTAAGTAGTCAGTAGCCTTTGCTTGTCTGGCGTGAGGTAAGCCATCTGGGCAGTTGTATTCAAGCTTGCACCCAGGAATGTTATCTTTTGAGAGGGTACCAGTTGTGATTTCTTTTCATTTATTGTGTACCCTAGGCATGTTAGAAGCCTCTTCACAAACGCCAGGTGTTGAAGAAGAATGTCCTTGCTCTCTGCTTGAATGAGACAGTCGTCCAAGTAAGGATATATTTTGTATACTTCTTTGTCTGCAAAATGTAATTACTGGTGCCAGGCAATTTGTAAAGACCCTGGGCGCAGTAGATAAGCCAAAGGGCAGTGCAGAGACTTGGTAATGCATTAAGCCAGCCTTGAATCTGAGGTATCTTCTGCACGATTATCTTATTGGGACATGCAGGTATGCCTCTTTTAGGTCTAATGTCACCAGCCAAGCATTCTTGCCCAGCATGGGCAGAAGCTGCTGCAAAGTTGGCATTTTTAATTTTGGAATGTCCAGGTATGTGTTCAAAATCGATAAATCCAGTATTGGCCGCCAGGCCTTGCCCTTTCTGGGTACCAAGAACAGTCTTGAGTAAAAACCTTGTCCTTTTTCCTGTTCTGGTACTGGCTGAATGGCCCCCATATCCATGAGGGACGTAACCTGTTTCTGTGCCTCTGCCCATTGTTTTTTGGCAGATCTGGCCAACCATTTACCCATTGAGAAATGGAATCTCTATCCCTGTGATACTATGTTTAGTACCCACTTGTCCTGGGTTATTAACTGCCAATTTTGAGCAAAAAGTGCTAATTTTCCCCCTAAGGGCGCTGCCAAAAGATAAGTGCTTGGTGTTGGCAGAGGGAAGTAATTGGAACTGTTTTCTCTAGGTTTGCGCTGTATCTCCTCCAGATTTGGAGGTGGAAGTGCCCCATTGCTTTGACCTATATGAATCTTGCGCCTGGTATCTGGAACCCTTGGGGCATCTGGATTTCCCCCTTTGAGCTCTGTCTGATACAGGAAAGGACCAATTTTTTTGTAGGCCAGTGTCTACTGAATCTTGGTGGCTGCACTTGTAAGAAGTTTTTTACAGTTTGCATAGACTTAGCTTTGTCTTCCATTTTCTTTAAAACCTCTTCTGCGTTAATACCAAACAGAGTATCATGCTGTAAAGGTGCATCTAGCAATTTAGCTTTAACATGATCAGGCAAATTTTGTTCCTTTAGCCAGGCATACCTCCTAATCACAGAGCCAGTAACTGCGGCCCTACAGGAGGCCTCTAAGGAGTCAAAACCACATTGCAAAGTATGCTTTCCAACCTGTTCTGCTGCATGCAATAATTCCTGCAATTCTTTATTTTCTGCACATTCAGAAATCAACATAATTTTCTGTTTCAGCAATCCCATAACATGTTGTTGATACTTAAGCATATGAAATTGACAGTTTAAGGCCCTGATTGCCAAGGTTGCAGATGTATAAACCTTTTTCCCCCATCTGTCCAGTGCTCTTGAATCTCTGTCAGGGGGGTAGGATTTTTTGCTTTTGAGGCCTTAACTCACTTTGGACCCTGTGAAATAGTATCAGTATCAGCAGCAGGGTTTCTAAATACAAATTTATGTGAGTCAGGGACCCTGTAATATCTGTCAGGCTTATTGGGAGCCGGAAGTAAAGAGTGAGGGGTCAATCTTGACTTCTGAAAACACATCATCCACAATGTCTAAAAAGTACAGTTTTGTACCTACCATAAATGTAGATGTCCGATAGGTATGCATCTGCAGTCCTTACATATGGGTTGTCCTGCCTCAGGCAGCCCTTCGGTCGGCCGGATTCCAAAGTCTGGGTCCGGCGTCAGCTGATGTCGCCTCCTCCCCGACGTCAGAGCGCCTGGGGTATAAAAGTGTCCCAACGGGGTACTTAGCTTTAGTGAAGACTTCGGTTCTGAAACTCAAACTCGAATATTTCAGGAGTCAGCCGATCGGCACTTGTGAAATGCTTCTGCTTCAGGCACCGCGCGGCAAGAAACACTAAAGAAAATGGCGTTGGCTGCATGTTTTATACCCCTGACGACCTGACATCATGGAAGAGGAGACAGCAACCGACGCAGGACCCAAGACTTTGGAATTCAGGCCGACTGAGGGCAACCTGCCAGCAGATTACCCAAATGTAAGGACTGCAACAGTGAAACACGAAGAACATCTGTGAGAACGTTTAAATATAATCTTTTCAGGGGAATTGGGTTCACCACCAACAAGGGATATATATACACACACACACACACACACACACACACACACACACACACACACACACACACACACACACACACAAACACACACACACACACATGCTGAGTATTGAACCACTTATCTATCTAGTTTACACAATCTAGAGGGCAATATACTAGTCGCTGGTACCACAGGAGAAGTCTCATTCTGAAGGTACAGATTGCATTTTTGTCAGGGTGACCTCATCAGTGTGTGTCAGAGTGGATGTTACTGTAAAATTAGGGATAAACGAACTGTGAAAAAATTAAATGTATTATTCTTGGGGGAAGCGGATTCACCACCAATGATACACAAAGTTTCACACAAATTTGTTATTCTCAGGGTAAGTGGATTCGCCACCCAATGCTACATAAAGTCTCACACATGCACATGCACACACCCAAGTCTACCATGTTAGATATTGAAACTCTTATCTAACTAACTTACACAATCTACAGTGCAATGTACTAGTCACAAGTTCCACAGAGGAATATGTACAATTGGACATTGGAATATTTGCAGAGATAAGGGTATGGAAAATACAGTACTGTGCATCCCAGCTCATGCATATGTATGTAGTGGTCAGTGTAACATCACTATCATTTTCACATATCTACAAACCATCAAAAATATTGACAAGTCATTATATAAATACCCGGTAGCTCACTCTAGTTATTCCCTTCCTCTTAATATAAGAAGTATCCCCCATATGTCCCAATTCACTCTTTAATTCAAACACTACCTACAAAAACCTGGTCCTATCCTTGTCAAGCTCCACCCTGATTCCTACTGCCTTCTTCCTAAATCTACTTTCTTCCTCTCATTATTTCTCCTCTCCCTAGTGATACTATTACTACATAACATTTGGTACTTGTAAATAGTTGTGCATCCAAATCATCTTGCTGTTACTGACTATATATACACAGAAACTGGTACAAAACTGTTAATTTAGTTAACTTCATTTTGCTATATAATTTATTGTTATACACCTATTTGTTATGTAAGTTGTGTCTTGAATGACTAATTTTATTTGGAGCTTTTCTCCTCGGGTCTACACTGAAAATGGGCCCTTGGCTCAGTTGGACCAACCCAGTTAACAAATGACAATAAATAAATAAACAATAAGTAAATATAATATCATACCTTGATAATGCAATTTACAGACTGTCTTTACTGTACATTGTGACACTGAAAAACACTGATGTATTACACAAAGGAATGCCATGCACATTGAATGTTGTAACACCAGTGGCTTATCAAACATTCCTGTGACTTCCAGTACAGATGACTGTACGCCTGTATTATCACATATTTGCACTATGTGCAATGGCAGGACTGGAAGTATGATATAGGCAGTGCACTGCAGAATGACAGTGATAGGTGTGCTAAGAATAGGTTAACCATGCTGGTAACAAGGTGCAACTGTAAACACTGTAGAGCAGACACAGTACTCCATCAAAATTAATTAGCTGAGTTAACATTCTTAGCAAAGAATGTTCATCTTTGAGAAACAGTAACACAGACAAAAAAACTGTGTGCAAAAGAAAACTATGATTCCCTCTTTGGTTTTCTTGCGCTGCCTAAGAACAGCGCCACTGAGCTGACTTGCACTGCTGATGGCAAAGTGTTACTGCATATGTAATCATATACTTAAGTGTTGAACTTCGAACACTAGTTAGCAGTAGTCTATGTTGCTTTGTGCTGACACACGCACAAAGATCTTTACAAGACAGCACTTACAATAGGTAGCAGGCATATTAGTGTAGCAGCAGAATAGAAAACGAACTGACAAATGAAAAACTGAAGAAAAGAACACATTGTGAACAAGCACCACACTTCACTCAGCTCGATGAAGAAATAAATGTAAAAAGTCGTTCTTATTCACTTTAATACCAAAACAAAATAAAATTAAGCGCTTTTTGTTTGGGAAATATCCAGCAGCAGAATAATCATGTACTAAGTAAAGGGCGTACTGAAACTGTAGTGAGAGAAAACATGATGTGTTGTCATCCATATGTATCTGAACATTTTCAGCAATTCATTTAGCAATTCAGACCCAAGTGCTATCTTAGCATGATATGTATAAATATATACTTCTGAAATGTTAATAGTTTACACTATATTTCACAAACAAGACTGTATGGAATAATCTTTACTACCCTATTGAGCACTGTAATACATACAGCCAACTGTTCATCTTGTTTAAGTTACACTAAACTGAATAAACATAGCAGCGCAAACTGAGACAGAGTAATGTGGATGAAGGCGATCAGTTTCAAATATAGTGCTATAAGCATTTTGCTCCCACTTATCATTAGTTATGTTTATTTCCTGTTACCAAACATTGGGCAAATGCACAGGTGGAAGTTTAATGACACAGAAGGGATCATCAGAGTGACATGGAGGCAGGGACAAAATTATTTGTTGATGAAAAAGGATAAGGGTAACTTCTCAGCACTTTGCAGCCAAGTACAACTACATTACCGAACCAGAAACATTCAATAACAATTAGCTGATGGTAGGAATAGAACCCTTGACATTTAAAAAATATATTCCTACATATTTCAACATTAGCTCACCACATCACAAACAAATTACTACTTCCCAGCATTAGACTAACACTATTGAAGTACAGTGAAAACGTATGGAAGGCGCAGGGGTGACTACAAAAAGTTAAGACACAATTGCAGAGAGAAATGACAGAAATATGTTTTGTAGGACATGTAGTAACATATGTAAAGTGTGTTAGTTTTACTTATGAAATCATCAGTAATCAGTCCTGCTCTGTACAATAAACTGATCGCTACAGGTACAAATAAGGGATGAAATAACCATGAATACTTAAAACCATAATAATGCTGGCTTACTAAGTCTCCCTCTTAGGGCTGCAATGTTTTTGAGAATGATGTCTTGCTGAAATATTCCAATGTTATGTTAAGGGAATGTGTTATATGTCGAGAAATACAGACATATGCAATTAAATATGTGATGGGAATATAAAATATCAATAAGTAATTCACAGAAACACTACTGTAATCAAACTCATGATGCTATATCAAAAAAGCAGCCTACAAACAGGGTAACTATCACAACATGCCCCATAAGAACTTCTAGATGAATACACACATAAAGCAGCCTAATAAATGTTACATTAAACTGTAGCACATTACTACTTTTAATATGACTTTACTCTGTATTCCTACAGTGAAGCAGATTTAAGCAAATTTGTATGGAAGTAACCAGGCCACTGCAGATCAAATTAAAATCATCAGCTTTTGCAGTGAGAAGTTAAACAGCGTTGACAGTTTCTCAGCATTGCTGCACAATGCAAAACTTTGTGTAAATGCTGAGGATGTAAAGTGAAGGCTTGTAGATAGCTCAGTGGTGAAAATGGGGTTGGGAAGCAGAGTGTAGCACACAAGGAAAATAATACAGAAATTTGTAGGAGAGTCATGGGAGAGCGCACCACAGCTATCCACTTCTTTAAGGCATCAGTTTACAATTTTACACTTTACACATGACTTTGCAGTCACTACACCAGTGATGGTGGAAAACAATGGAATAATGTTGTATGGCCAATTGGACCATATCAATTGTGTCAGGTTGACACATAGGCAAAGTGGAGAGCTACCCCTGGGGCATACTTTTTTGTGGGATAGATGGCCTTTTTTTTGGGGGGGGGAATGTTGGGAAAGGTGTTTAGCAATGAGAAGATCAGGTAGGTAGGGTAGGTTATGTCAGCATCAACAGACATACAGGATGTACAAAATAAACAGGGATGGTGATGCAGACAAAAGCTTTGGGGGCACCATGACTGGGGGAGGTAGTGGACATCGGAGGTGCATCCATGTCTAACATGAGAACAGGGAGAATCTATTCCTCACCTTTATAACTGCAATCACAGTCTCCTGGGAGCAGCTCCCTGGGTCAGGGCCAGATGTGGCATCAGCTCTGCAATGCAATGCAGAACTCTTTCAACTCTGCCGATATGTGCACTGAGTCTCCACTCCATAATATCCTTCACCATCTTTGTCAGCTCTTGCCAGGGTGACAAAATCACTACCTTCACTACTACTGCTCCAGGAAAGTAACAATACATAAGCAGCACAAGCCTTTGAGCAAGTAGGTCAGGGGTCGTGGAGGCAACACATACAGGTTATGAACCTGAAGTGCTGGGTGTCTATGCTGTCATCTGGAAAGGTATGTCAGGCCAAGCCACAGTGGTTGGTGTACCTCGCTATGCTGTTGATGAATAATTTTCAGCAGCAAGTTATGCAAACAGACTGTTTGTGAATTATAAACCCCCCCCCAATACACACACACGCAGACAACACAAGAAAAAAATTAAAAAAGAGAGAGAGAGAGAGACAAGGTTAGGGGAGACAAAAATGGTAGATACATGTCATGTAACAGTCTGTATACTTTAAACAAACTTTTCCTTGTCAATACATAAACAATGATAACCTACTACTGCACACCTTTGAAACATCTATATATGATGGAAAGGCAGTCATGTGGTTTTAAATAACCAAATATCACTGATATGATATAATTAACAGTTGCCTTTATTTTGCTATGATGAATTGGACTTAGGAATTCTAATGTAATAATTACATTTAAGCTGTTTCTGGGTAATGAACCCACACACAAAAATGCTACTTCTGGGTAATGAACCTGCACACAGTAAGCCTGGTATTATTTTTGCCTAATGCAAGCAACATTAATTTAGGAAGGCACACATGCTTGAGATAATTGATGACCTATGCCTAATTGAGGCACGAATGCAGCAGGGAATGAAAAAAAAAATTTTTTTAATTTTTACTAGATTCACATGTACCACATGCCTCTTTGAGGTGATTTAATCTCTCCTAGTGCACCTCACGGTTTGCATAAATCTCTTCTGCAGCTGCGGAGATCAAAAAGAAGACAAATATGCATGAAAGCATAATGAGTAATTGCACTGGCTCGCTACATAATTACTGCCTTATCATAGGTTATTGGTCAGAATACTTACACAACTTGGGGGTGCTCCCAGCCCTAAATCAGGCCTCCCATTGGCTTAGGAGGTGCTGCTTGTGCATTTTAAGGTCACTATAGTGGCATAGACATTGTTCCCTATTATGTGGAATGCCGGTTGCAGTGATAACAGCCTTGGCTAAGCTATAACATGCCTCAGCCTTATACTGAGATAAAGTATAATCCCCCTGCAGTATGGCTGTAGCACTTCATGAGGAGTGCCAGAAATATCTTGGGACTCCTCAGGCCCCACCTTTGTGCTCCAAATTTAGCACCATTCTCTCAATCATCAGCCATATCTGCAAAAGTCAAGCTTGCACACTATGTATGTATTGGTACCTAATTCTGAGCTCTCATGTTACTGGTACTGCGCAGACATGAACAGCCTTGCCAGCTGCATTTGCACAACTGTAAGCGGATGGATCCCTTGGCAGACACACTGGAACTACTTACAGTAGACAGCAACAAAGGTGTGAAACATGGCATTGATATGTGTCATGTATGATGCTCCACCCATTGTCACAGTCACCAGTATTCAACAATGGATTTGCCTACTGGCATGGCTTTTGAAGGTTATACTTTGGAAAGTGAAAGATGGACAAGTTCTGACATATATATGGTTGTAATCCTGTCTTGGAATGCATTGCTGGATAAAATCCATTCTTATTGCAAGTAAGTATGGTTCACATGGATGCAGTTGAATGTGATGATCAAGACAGGTTGATTTATATTACATGCATACTTCAGAAGACACAAGGATCCCAAACACATAGCTGAGATACGTGATGAGTCATGATGATTTCAACAAAGGTATTGTGCCCATCATATATATGCTAATTATTTTGTATGCCATATAATTATTGTCATGTCTAGGAAGGTGGACATACATTAGGTTGTGTATAAATGTAATACATTAGTCATATATGCTAAAAAGCAACATTGTCATTATGCAAGGCTTACTGATATATTGCTTGCAAGAATCATGTTTAACATTATCATATTTCATTACTGTTACAGTCCTATTAAACATTTTTGACAATTTGCTTCTTACACCCTTTGTAAGGTAGACTTGAACCCTTAATGGCCTGTATTATTTATCGAAAGTCAACAGTCTTACACCTTGTGCCATAGAGATATCTCTATGATAGGTAGAATTTCTCCACTCAGTACTATACAGAGTGCTGAAGACAGCATTGCTGATACTAAGCATGTTTGAGCTACTTAAGGCAGCCTAAACTAAAATTTCATGTGGGTCTATATTAGAACACTGAACGGCCTAAAGGCCGAAAATGCCGGATCTTAAACTCGCTATTGTGGGGGGCTGCACCCCCCCCCCCGCCAATTATATATACCAACTCCGAAATCACACTACAGTGAGGAAAGGGCAAATATTCTGATCTTCACTGTACTGCGATCTTACAAAAAGCACATTGATGAATGGCATTTCTGAAGTTTAAGCCATTCAATGCTCAGCCTCTTCAAATTCATAATAGAAACTCCTTCATGTACCTTCTTCTCTCGGCTCACCTCAGCTACAGCTTGCACTACAGAGCAAGTTACCTGACAGGTGTATTTTTTAAAATGATTAATATCCAGTGTGCTGCCGACCACTCAAAGCGATCAGGTGTTTTGAACTACCTAAAGCAGCCTTTACTAAATTTTTCACTATTTTCCTTAGGTAGTGCACCTGTTTGCACGATGTCAAGACAAGAGCAAATATACCTTAAAAAGAGATTAACTAAAAAAAGTCATAGGTTCAGAGATGTTCATAGGTGTTTACTAGGCTAACGACCAAAAGGGCCTTTTTAAGCTTAGTCATGCATTCAAAATCTCTGACAAGTTCTGGCTCCCTTGATAAGTGTAAGCAGGGACTTGGGAGATGAAATATTTACAAGCAGGGCCCTGGCAGATGAACCATTTACAGACTGCCTCTGTCCATTAGAGACATAGCTGCCAAAACAAGGGATGACTTTCCTGTTCCCCATCCAAATGTCCGAGTTACACTTGAAATGGGTTAGGGAGGAACTCTGCTTCACATCGATGGGGACCCTGTTCCAGAGATGGGATAGTCTCTGGGATACACACCTGTCCCTCCATCAGGTCCTATTTATATCACAGGCAAAGTTTAAGTCTTTATTTATTATTATTTATTTATTTATTTTACATTTGTTAACCGGGATGGTCCGACTGGATACATGTCCTTTTTCAGCGGAGGCCCGGGGAGAAAAGCTCCAACAGAGTTACATTGATAATTAGGTACAGTAAATGAGCTGAAAGAACTTAACAAAAACATAGGCTATTTACATACAAGTACAAGACTGCCATTACTATTTCTGAGATTACTACAAATGTAACATTAATAACATATTAGCAAGGATGGTAGGCAATATAATGACATAGAGTTAGACAGGATACATATTTCTTTATCACAGTATACAAAGTACTTATCATCTTAGCTAGTTGTTTATGTTTTAGTTAATGGCACAGAGCTAGTCTGGGTTTGAGCAAGGACATAGCCAGTGTGACTTGAAGTGGAGTTTTAGACTATTTTTGAATTGACTTAGAGAAGTTGCAAGTGTGATGTTATTTGGGAGAGAGTTCCATATTTTACCAGTGGTGTTGGCAAATAGCGGTCACCACCTAGGTTGAGAGATTTAGTTGTTTGGACAAGGAGTCTGTTTGCTGAGCGAAGGCAGCTTAGATTGGAGTAGGGAGTCATTAAGTTTTTTAGTGCTGGGGTATTCTCAGGTTGTTTAAGGATTTTGAAGGCCTCTATGAGTTGGGACTGGTGAAGAAGGTGTGGGAATTCTATCCATCCAAGCTTTTTCAGGTTAGTACAGTGGTGTGTTCTGTAGGGTAGGCCTGTAACGAACCTGGCAATGTGATTATAGCAGGATGAGAGCTTGGCCAAATCAGATTTGTTAAGGTGAGTGAGGACAGGAGAGGCATATAGTAGGGTAGAGAGAAGGTGTGAACGGGCTGTGGCTGCCCTGGCATTCGGGGTAAGGAAGGCTTTAATTCTATATAGGGTCCCAAGTTTCTTGTTGACTGACTTAATGGCTTGGTTGATATGTATATCAAATCTGAGTTTATTGTCAATGTTTACTCCTAATAGCTTTGTATAGGTGTCTGGGGAGATGATGGTCCCATTATTGGATTTTATAGTGAAGTTTTCAGTCGGAGATCTATTGGTTGGGTAGAAGAGAAGTAACTTGGTTTTGTTTGAATTTAAGATCAGGAGATGGTTGGCAAGCCAGTTTTCGACTTTGGTGAAGCTATGTTGGGTGGTACATTGTAGATTTGCAAGAGAGGCATTGGAACATATTACAGTCGAGTCATCTGCATATTGAATGCAGGTGGCTTCAGGGATGACTGTTTGGATGTCGTTTATGAAGACTGAAAAGAGGAGAGGTCCTAATATGGAACCTTGAGGAACTCCTATGGTATTTGGTAGTAGGCAGGAGAGCTTGTTTTGCCACATTACTGCTTGTTGTCTCCCAGTGAGGTAAGCTTGAAACCAGTCAAGGGCTGGAGTATCTAGATACAGGGTTTTTAAAGTATATAGAAGTAACTGGTGGTTTACCATATCGAAGGCTTTCGATAGGTCCAGGAAGAGAGCGGAGGATTTTTTTTATTATTCCGGTTAAGATTAATGTTTTCAGTAAAAGAGAGGAGGGCAGTGGTTGTACTATGATGGGGTCTGAATCCATGTTGAGAGTCTGTGAGTAGTTTATTTTGGGTTAGATAGAGCATTAGTTGGTTGTGCATGCACTTTTCCATAATTTTGGCAAGTGGTGATAGTATGGCTATAGGTCTATAGTTGTATAGTTCTGTGGATGAACCTCCTTTGTGGAGTGGAATAACATAAATCTGCAGCAATATGCAGGTATTCAGCCAGCAGTAGATCGGCTGAAAGGGTGGTTGGCTTCAGTTTTTTCAAAAGGGATCTGATAAAGGATGTGGACACTGGCTGGAAGTTAAAAGAGAGTGGTGAGTCGGGTATAGTGTTTATAGAAGTGTGGGGAGGATTAAGTTGGTTAGTTAATGACTGGATGGTTTCTGTGAAGAAAGTATTGAATGAATTGGCTATATCTTATTGGCTCTTGTCAGATAGTGTTCCTGGGGTCGGAGTAGTGGATTTGCCTGGTTGGAGAAGTTTATTTATGCCTGCCCAGTACTTTTGAGGGTTATTCTGATGTTTATGTTGCAGATTGTAGAAGTAATTTTTCTTATCTAGTATGATAGCTTTTTTAGTCTCATTTCTAAGTTGTTGGAATTTGATACAATCTAGGGGTAGTTTGGTAGTGCGCCATTTATCCCACGTTTTGTCTCTAGTTGTTATTTTGGTTTTGGTGTCTGTTGTTAGCCAGGGTGCTAGTTAAGTTTTAATTCTTATTGAGCGTTTAGGGGCATGCGAGTCAAGTATAGTAAGGAATGAATTCCATTCTCCCTTTTAATTTCATCCTCCCTTTAGAAAGAATAGTCGTGTAAAATCTTACCATAACCATAGATGTCCTTCTCTTCCATGTTGCAGTATTCATAAAGTACAGTTTTGTACCTACCATAAATGTAGATGTTCGAAGATCCACATTGCTGCAGTCCTTACATATGGGTAGTCCGCTGTCCTCGGTCGGCCCGAATACCAAAGTATTAGGCTGACGTCGGTCAAGGCGCTTAAAACTGACATCAGGACGTCAGGGTACAAAAGCGCATGACCGACGTCATATCCTCAGTCTTTTCTTGCCCCAGATGTCAGAAGGCCCTTACAAGAAAGGTCAAAGCCAAAAAACAGCAAAAAATAACCAACCACCCCTGCACTAACCATATTTACAATATGTACAACCCAAACCACACCACCACCTCTAACTACAGAGGGGAAGGAGGGAGAGTAAATTGGACTGCAGCAATGTGGATCTTCGAACATCTACATTTATGGTAGGTACAAAACTGTACTATGTTCTTCATCTCACATTGCTGCAGTCCTTACATATGGGTAGAATCCCAAAGCAGAGGTAAGGGAGGATGGCAAAACTATAAAGCATTAGGGGCTGCCAAAATGCCCTGTAAAATTGCAGTGGCAAATCCAGCCCTAGATTTAGAGTAAAGTGGAAGGTGGTAATGCTTAGAGAAAGTATGCACTGAACTCCAAGTAGCTGCCTCCAAAATATCTTTAGTAGCCACCCCTTAAAAAGCTGTAGAAGTGGCAGTAGCCCTAGTGGAATGAGGCCTAATCCCAGCTGGAATCTCCTTACCATGATGGGAATAACAGAAAGCAATACAACAACCAATCCACTTAGAAATAGTTTGTTTTGAAACAGGTTTGCCCTGAGAACCCAAAGCAAAAGAAACAAACAACTGCTGAGACTGCCTGAACCCTTTAGTTCTGCTCAAATAATATCGCAACTGTCTGTGTATATCCAAAGTGTGCAAAATCCTCTCCCCTTTATTTTGGGGGTTTGCATAGAAAGTAGGCAAATGAATAGTTTGGTTTAAAGCCACACTGGAAACCACTTTAGGCATAAAAGAAGGGTTAGTACGCAAAGACACCCTATCCTTGTGGAAAATTAAGAAAGGCTCAACCGCCATAAGGGCCTATAATTCAGAAACCCTTCTCGCAGAGGTAATGGCCAACAAAAAAGCAGTTTTCCATGATAAATATTTCAACTCTGCAGATGCTGCAGGCTCAAAAGGTTGTAGAGTGAGTTTCTCCAACACAAAATTGAGATCCCAAGCAGGAGTAGGAGCTCTACGCGGGGGTCTTATATTCTTTGCCCCTCTAAGAAATTGCTTAAACAAAGGGTGAGAAAATAATGGTGGGTCACAGTCATAGTGAGCAGAAATTGCTGCAGCATGAACCTTTATAGAGGAGAAGGACAAACCTTTGTCCAATAACTCAGTAAGGTATTGAAGAGCAACACTTAAATTAGGTTTAGAAACATCAAAGTCCTTAGCTGTACTCCAAAATAAAAATCTCCTCCATTTATCTACGTAAACTTTCCTTGTACTAGGCCTTCTGGCCTCCAAAATAACATTCAAAACTTGTTGTGGAAGCTGAGACCCTCCAGGGTTTAAAACAGAATATGCCAGGCTGTTAGATGTAGAGAGTGAAGTTTGACATTGAGTAAATGACTGTTCTCCTGAGACAGCAGGTGAGGAATCGAAGGCAAAGGCCATGGAGGCTCCCGAACCAGACTTCTCAGTAATGGGTACCAGTGCTGTCGAGGCCAATCCGGAGCTATTAAAATCATGGTTGGCTTGTCCTGTCTGACCTTCAGGAGTACCTTTGGGAGGAGAGGCAGAGGTGGAAAGGCATACACGTGAAGATTGCTCCAATTGAAAGAGAGAGCATCCACTTTCCAAGCTGTGGGATGAAACCTTTTTGTGCAAAACTTTGGCAGCTGGTAATTTAGTGGAGAAGCGAACAGATCTATGTCTGGAGTTCCCCATAACACTGTCAATTTCTGAAATACATGAGGATCCAATTTCCACTCGTGGGGATCCATAATTTGTCTGCTCAACACATCTGCTAAGGAGTTCTGTGCTCCTGGCAGAAACCTTGCCTGAAGATTTAGCTGTAAACTGAGAGCAGTCTCCCACAAAATCATTGCTTGTCTGCATAGAGGATATGAATCGTCCCCCTTGCTTGTTGATGTACCACATGACAGTTGTGTTGTCTGTTTGAATCAACACCTGCCCTGGAAGAAGTAAATCCTTGAAAGCTATCAATGCAAATTGGACTGCTAACATCTCCTTCAAGTTGATATGTAAATGTTGAAGTCTGGCAGGCCACGTGTCTTGTACCCATTTTCCATTTAGATGAGCTCCCCAAGCTTTGTCTGAGGCATCTGTCGTTAGAATCTGACTCGCCTCTGGTCGGGTCACAGAGAGTCCCTTGTTTAGGTGACATTCCTGAGCCCACCACACAAATTCCTTTTGAATGCAAGGTATTATCTGAATGACAGTGTCCATATCTTGGCAGTGCTGCGTCCATACATTTTTGAGATACCATTGTAGCTTCCTCATATGCAGTTTGGCATTGGGAAGTACCAGAATACAAGATGCCATGAACCCCAAGGCTTGAAGGACTGTCCTTGCAGTCAGCCTGGACTGACGAGACAATTGGTGGAAGTAAAGAGAAAGATTCTTTTGTTTGTCCGGGGTCAAAAAGGCCATCTGGGATGCTGTATTCAGTCTCACACCCAGAAAGCACATGTCCTGAGAGGGTACTAGACTGGACTTTATTTCGTTCACAGAATACCCCAGGCATCTTAACACTGCCATCACATACTGTAAATGATGAAGAAGTTCGTCCTTTCCTTGGGCCAGAATCAGGCAATCGTCCAAATAAGGATAGATTTGTATTCCTCTTAGCCTGAAGAAAGCTACCACTGGAGCCAGAACCTTCATGAACACTCTGGGCACAGTAGATAAGCCAAAGGGCAATGCAGAGAACTGATAATGAAAAGTCCCAGCCCGAAAACGCAGATACTTCCTGCAACTGGGCCTGATAGGAACATGAAGGTAAGCCTCCTTGAGATCCAGAGTCACCATCCAGTGATCTTTGCCCAGCAGAGGTAAAAGCTGTTGTAACGTCAACATTTTGAACTTGGGAATGTCCAGATATGTGTTAAGGATAGATAAATCCAAAATTGGTCTCCATGTGTTCCCTTTCTTTGGTACTAGAAACAGGCGAGAATAAAATCCTAGGCCCACTTCTGGCAGAGGGACCGGTTGTATGGCCCCTATTTGAAGTAGTAGAGAAATTTGTTTGTGAGCCTCTAGTCTTTGCTGAGGAGGAACGTCTGGCATGCCTTTGAAAGGAGGCAAGGTACGGAAATAAAACTTGTAACCTTGGTGTATGATATCCAATACCCATTTGTCTTGGGTAATCAAAATCCAATTTTCCTTGAAGAGTGCCAACCTTCCTCCCAAAGGTGCTGCCAGGCAAGAAGGATCTGGCAGCTGAAAAAGTAGGTCATTGGGCCTGTTTACGAAAGGACTGGCCCCTGCCCTCACCCGAAGATTGTGCAGGTGAGCTCCCTGTTCTAGGCCTGAAAGAACTCTGAGCTCTGCCCCTACCACATCTAGATCTACCCCTAGACTGAGAATCATAAGAAGGATACGTCCACCCCTTAGCAGGCCAATTCCTACTAAACTTGGAGGCTGAACTTGCAAAAAATCTTTAACAGCCTGCATAGACTTAGCCTTGTCTTCCATTTTCTTCAAGACTGACTCCACAGGTGGACCAAACAACACATCAGACTGCAAAGGAGCATCCAAAATCCTTGTCTTAACATGGTCAGATAAATTCTGATCCTTCAGCCAGGCGTGCCTGCGAAGAACTGAACCAGTGGCAGCCACCCTGGACGAGGCCTGCACAGCATCAAAACCACATTGTAAAGAATGCTTACCCACCTGTTCAGAGACATGCACCAAATCTTGTAATTCTTTACACTCAATGCCTTCCGCCAGAGCATCCACCTTAGACTTCAATTGAGAAAGAAGAAAGTTTTGATATTTCAACATATGAAACTGGCAATTCAAAGCTAAGGTAGAAGATGTATAGACCTTCTTTCCCCATCTATCCAAAGCTCTGGCCTCTTTATCTAGAGGAACCGGATTTTTCACAACAGAGGCCTTGACACCCTTAGGTCCCTGACTAATAGTTTCTGGGTCCGCCCTAGGACTCTTATAAAGATATTTATGAGCCTCAGGCACCCTGTAATACCTATCCGGTTTAACAGGCGCAGGAGGCAGAGAATCAGGATTAAGTGAAGCCTCTGAAAACACATCTTCCACAACATCCAGAACAGGGGGTATAGCTAAAGGCCTATGTTGAGGTAAAAGCAAAAATTCCCTAAGCCTTTTCCGGGAATCAGAGAAGTCCTGACCTTCCCACTTAAAATGTTCCCTCATAGCATGAAGTGTCTCTGAAAAAGAAAAATCCTCTGGAGGAGAAGCAGAAGGAGTGGAATCATCTGCATCAGAATCAGAATAAGGAGAGTACTCCTGCAAATCTTCAGCCGAAGACTCTGAAACATCCGAAGCCTGCTCAAAACTTCCCAACTCTGGCTCCACCCTAGGCCTCTTATCAGGAGGGGGCAAAGAACCTCTAATCAGAGTAATCAAATCTTCTGCCATTTTAAGCATGTGCTTCTTAGGCACAGACCCTGCTGAACTAGGAGTGACACCAACAGAAGCTAAACCTGGCCTGCCCCTGGGAGAAGACTTGGAAACAGAAGGAGAGGGCCTAACCACCCTGGGAAGGGAGGGGAGTACAGTAACCTGAGAAGCCCCTTCAGCCTGACCTGCCTCAAGAGAGGCCACATCCTGCAAAACTAAAGTCTCCCCCTGAGACTCTAAAGAAGTCTCCGTCGGACCCACCGGTTCCACTGAAGCCTCTAAAGAACCGGCGTCCGGAACGGACGACTCATCTTGCCTGGGCTTAACTGTTTTGTCTTTGCGCTTCTTCGTGGAAGCGGACGCCGGAGAATCCGACGGCATATTATAATTGCACCGCTTACCGAAAACCAGCCTAGCACAATCTAACCTTCGCTTAATAGTGCGCTTATTGAACCTAGCACAAAAGCGACACCCAACTACGTCGTGCTCAGGCCCCAAACAAGGAATGCACAAAGAATGATAATCCCTATGCGGTATCTGTTTCCCACAAGAAATACAGTTATTCACTTTTTCTGACATCCGGTAATACACTGAGGCAAGAAAAAACAAAAATATTCCCAACGGGTACTTAGCCAACTTGGATTCGGTCTGAAACTCCGAACTCGAAAAATTTCAGAACGCCGAACGGCACTTGCAACGCTGCTTCTGCATCGGACCATGCGGCAAAAAAGACTGAGGATATGACGTCGGTCATGCGCTTTTGTACCCTGACGTCCTGATGTCAGTTTTAAGCACCTTGACCGACGTCAGCCTAATACTTTGGTATTCGGGCCGACCGAGGACAGCGGACTACCCATATGTAAGGACTGCAGCAATGTGAGATGAAGAACATCATGAGGGAGATCCCTGCCTAGGTGACCCGAATGTCTGGCCAGTACACCAAAGACTTAAGCTATTGCCAGATATGTGCGACATTGCACATCGAGCAGGCAAGCATAGGCTATAAGAGTGGTGTCTGCACGTACCATCCGCAGAACTCAATGCCTCAGTCAAAACACCAGTCCAAGGATAAGAAGCAAAAGGAAAAAAACAAGAACTATCCAAGGAAGAGCATGAACCAAGGGGGAAGGAGGGTGGGATAGAATACTGCAATATGGAAGAAAAGGACATCTATGGTTATGCTAAGATTTTACACAACTATTCTATGTCCTTCTATTCCCATATTGCAGTATTCATAACATGATGGAAAATACTAAAGCTCATGAGTGAGAAAGGGGAGCACAGAAAGTCTCAACAAATCCATGCAGAATTGCTCTAGCAAATCCTGCTCTGGATCTGTAAACAGAATCCAGTTTGTAGTGCTTTGTAAAGGTATGGAGAAAGGACCAAGTAGCTGCTTCTAGGATAAAAGCAGTATCCAGGCCTTTAAAGGTTCCTGAGGAAACCACTGCTCTAGTGGAATGGGCCTTAACAGAGGAAGAAAGAGTTTTCCCCTAAGAGAGGTAGGAATGGGAAATAGCCTTTGAGATCCAAGTAGAAATAGTCTGTTTAGAGACAGGTTTTCTCAGCACCCTGGGGTGAAAGGAAACAAACAATTGCTCAGACTTTCTAATGGATTTAGTCTTGTCCATCTAAAATGTGTAGAAACCTCTCAATAGAGTTTTGGGGAGAATGGAAAAAGGTGGGTAGATGAATAGATTGATTGTGGGACAAGTCATTAACCACTTTAGGCATGAAGGAAGGGTTGGTAAAAAGGGACTCCCTATTCTTGTGAAAAATCAGAAAAGGTTGTGAAGCCATTAAAACCTGAAGTTCTGAAACTTGCCTAGCAGAAGTAATGGCTATCAGTAAAACAGTTTTCCAAGTACAGTATTTTAGAGAAGATGACGCAGCAGGTTCAAAGGGGTCTGAGTCAGCTTTTCCAAAACAAAATTTGGGTCCCAGGGAGGAGGAACAGGTATCCTGGGAGGTCTTATGTGAAGGATGCCTTTTAGGAAAAGTTTGACATCTAATCTAGAAGCTAAGTGGGGAGACAAAGGCAGACATACAGAAATGGCTGACAAATGGCCTTTAACTGAAGAATAAGCCAGTCCAACCTTTAGCAGCTCATACAAGAAAGGACTAAGGGAATAACCACTGAAAATGGATCTAATCTTTTATTAAGACACCAGATGGAGAACTTCTTCCATTTGGACAGGTTGAATCTCCTTGTAATAGGTTTCCTGGGGGTTAATATTAGCTTATCGAACACTCAAAAGAACGAACGCTCTTTCATCAACAGGTAATAGATGAAAACACAAAAAGTCGAATGGCCGAACAGCGATTTTTTTCCCAGCGGAAAAAAAAATCTCTGTTCTCCCCCCCATAAAAACAAAAAACAACTCCACAAACAAAATAGGGGCTATGCCCCCCACACCCCCCTACTTAAATATACCAACTCAGAGATCGCACCACAGAGGAGGAAACTTCAAAGTCCCGACAATGGCCCAGCGATTTTTTTCCCTGGGGAAAAACAATCGCTGTTCCGGCCATTCGACTTTTTGTGGTTTCATCTATTAGCTGTCGATCAAAGAGCATTTGCTCTTTTGAGTGTTCGACAAGCTAATAGGAACCCATTTCCTGGTCTCCTGCAGGACTAGAAGCACTTCCTCAGAAAAAAGGCATCTGAAAGGAATCAGAAGCCTGTCACCCACAAGGTCAGGTTCAGTGCTGTCAAGTATGGGTGAATGAGAGAACCCTTGTCTTGTGTGAGTAGCTCCACCCTGTGAGGTAACTTGTGACTGCCCTTGGCTAAATGCGGAAGAAGAGGAAATCAATGCTGTCTTGGTCAAAATGGGGTCACCAACAAGATTTTTGTTTTGCACTTCTGAATCTTCAGAAGGAATTTCTGAATTAGGGGTTAGGGGGATGCATAGAGAAACATCTATTTCCAGGAGTATGATAGGGCATCCACCTTCCAAACCAGAAGGTGTGAAACTCTGGCACAGAATTTTGGAAGTTGTCTGTTCATAGGGAAGGCAAAGAGAACTATTTGAGTTGTACCCCACTGGTGAATAATGTCCAGAAATACGTCCCTCTGGATCATCCATTTGTGGCCTTGTGTCATGGATCTGCTCAGTGTGTCTGCCTGAACATTTTGAGCTGATTGAATATAAACAGCTGTCAAAGTTACCCTTGCTTGAAGAGCAATCTCCCAGGCTTGGATTGTTAATCTGTAAAGTAGGTAAGACTTTGTTCCCCTCTGCTTGTCCACATACCAGAGAACAGTAGTGTTGTCTGTGACCAGCTTCAAAGGACTGGGTAAAAGAGATGACCTGAAGGCTTGAAGGGCCAGGATCAGAGCCCTCATCTCCTTGATATTGATGTGTCGCTTTCTTATGGAGAGAGACCACAGACTTTGGAAGTTTAGGCTCCCCAGAGTTGCCCCCCACCTCACCTCTGAAGCATCTGTGAACAATTATTGTACTGGAGGAAGTGGCTGCAGGGGAAGACTTGGATTCTGGTAAATTTGTTGAATCCACAAAAGCAGTTTCTTCCTTAAGCAAGGCAGAAGTGGAAGGACAAATTCTAGAGGATGAGCATGCTGGGACCAGAGTGTATTCAGGTACCAGTGGAATTTTCACATGTGGAGTCTGGCTAGGGGCAGCATTGGTATTGGCTTTTAGTCCATCGCTCTGACACTAGTTGTTTGTGTCAACCCTTCCTGGAGAACATTTATGTCAGTGTGGGATTCAATGACAGCTCTTAATTTGCAATCATCTGCAAATTTATTCAGCCAGAGGTCGATGATATTGGCCTTGACTTCGTAAAAGTAAATGCCAAAAAGGAGGGGTCCCAGGACCAATCCCTGAGGGACTTCGCTTGTGACTAGGCCTCGTTGCAGAGGTGGACTCCCCAGTTCTAACTTCCTGGGTCCTGTCTGTAAGCTAGTTTGCTATCTGTTTGGTGACATAAGGGTTTGTACCTAACCTCTTCAGGTTGTCAACAATGCTCAAGTGGGGTATTGTGTCAAATACCTTGGCCAGGTTAAGGTAGGCAGTGAGAACCATTCTGCCCTCATCCACTGCTTTGGTGACCTCTTCAAAGAAGTCCACCAGGTCGAATAGGTATGACCTCCCCTTGATGAAACCAAATGGGGTTGAGTCCAGTGTCTGGAGGTTTACTATGTCATTATTGATAATTATTTCCATGACTTTGCATATGAGACTAGGGAAACTTACGATTCTATAGTTTCCAGGGTATGTATCATATTGTGATACACTGCATGCAATTCATACACAGCATTCAAACAAAGCATTACGTGCCTTATTCCTCGATTCATTTCAGTTACGCCTTGTACTACAGAATTTGGTATCTGTCAGGTACATGTACTGAAGCAAGTACTCTAACTGTTGCGGGAGCTATACAGCAACGTCAGGCATGTTTAAGCTACCTAAGGCAGCCTAAACTAAATTTTTCACTTTTTACCTTAGTTAGTGAACTGAGTTTGTGCAATGTCAAGTGGACAGCAAGTGTACGTTTAAGTGGAAAATGATGTCAAAGTAAATAGAGTGAATTATGGCAAAGTGGTCTGTAAACAGTATTTGAACAATGCTTTATGTACCTTATTTCTTTTGTTTCACTTCACCTTGTGGTAAAGAGAAAGTTATCAGGCAGGTGTATTTTTCCCTGAAATATTACTATACCAAGTACTGCCAGCTGAGAAAAGCTGCCATGCTTTCTGAGTTACCTAAGGCAGTCTAAACTAAAGTGTTCACTTTTTTCCTTAGGTAGTGACCCATGTTTGCACAACACCAAACAGAGAGCATATAGAACAGACACTGCAAACTAATATATGTTATGGAAATTAAAGATAGTGAATGAAATGTAATGCATGGGTAAAAGTGCAATGACCGGAGCAAGAACTGCATTCAAGTGAACAATTCTTCCTGCTCACGTCTCCAAGCAACATCAGACATGTACTTTGTGGAACACATTATCAGACCTGTATTTAGTGATATATTATGTTACAGTGGACAGAATAATGATCACACATTCTTAGCAACAGTGACAACATTTAATGTTTAATCAAAAACATTACGGCATCAGAAAATGTGATTAAATATATATTCTGACAATCACGTACAAAAGTTTCATGTCAGTAGATTTGAACCTTGCATCAGGTAAACTTCAACAACTACACTTCCAACTTGTGCCACAGAGGAAGATGCATGTCAGGTGTTTTATCTTTCCTGAATACTAGACAGAGTGCTATCGGCTGCTTAATCCCACCTGGCTGGTTTGCATGACCTATGGCAGCCTAAAACAAAAGTTGTGTACTCACCATAACAATAAATCCATGTTGTCTGTCTCCATCTGGATCACCCTTCCTGCCCTCCTACTCCCACCTTATTGCTGAATTGGTGATCTTCCTCCTTAGATGACTGGACATTAGAGGTCATTGCACCCAGTTTATGGAGTCTCGCATTCTCCTTAGTTGTCATAACCCATTTTTAGGAAGGGTGCTTTTTCACAATTATATGAATATCTCATGTTGATTCCTTTTGTGGGGCAAACTCGATCTGGGGAACTAAAGGAGAAGCAGGGAGTTACGAGTAAGACAGGCATAACCTAGTGGGCTAAAGACTTTAGAACTGATCAGTGTTTGATCAGAGTTGGATCTGAAGTCTCACAAGCTGAACAGACAACATGTATCTATTGTTATGATGAGTACATAACTTTTGTATCCGATGTGCTGTTACACCTGGCTTCAACCTGTGGGACAAAGTCCCCAGCCATAAAAACTCCTTGGGAGGAACTAAGAAAGGATATTCCGGATCACAGCGGACCCAAAGTAAGCTCTGGATCTAGACTGAATATCCAGCTTACAATGCAATACAAAGATGTGATGACCTAGCCAAGCAGCAGTTGCACAAATATCATCCATTGACATTCTAGAAAGAAAAGCTGTAGAAGTAGCCATAGCCATTGTAGAATGACCCTAAAACTTGTGTGAAAGAGTCTTGCCTTTCAGGGTGCAAGCAAATAAAATACAATCTGACAGACACTTGGAAAAAGTTACTTTAGACACAAATTAACTCAATCTGGATTTTGAAAAGGAAACAAACTGACTAGATTTTCTGATAGCTTTCGTACCGTCCAAATAAAATCTCAATTGTCAATATATATTCAAACAATGCAAGAGGTATTCAATTGGGAAAAAATACAGGAAGGCGAACAGAACTGTTAAAATTATTCTAGGAAACTGCCTTGGGCAGAAAGGAAGGATTCATATAAAAAGAAACCCTATCTACACAGAACACCAGATAAGAAGGTGAAGAATCAAGAGCTTGCAACTCTGAAACCCTTCTTGCAAAAGTAAAAGCCACCAAAAACAAAGTTTTCCAACACAAGAGCTCCAAGTCTGAAGTAGCTGAAGGTTCAAATAGGGGGCCTGAAAGGACCTGTAGAATGATGGGCAGATCCCAGGGAGAAACTGAATCCCATACTGGGGGAAGGAGTAGAAATGCAAGTTTGAGGAGTGCCTTAGAGATCTTGAGTAAAACCAGAGGCACGTTATATCTGCCAACGTGAAAGTTAAAAATAGCTGCAAACTTCAATTTAACAGCAGGAAAAACTAAAATCTGACTGAAAAAAACTCAGTGAGAAAATCCAAAAGGGGCAGAAAAAGGACAGAGTCCCAGAGCCTCTGCCCGCAGGACCAACCTTTTCCATTTACTGGAATACACTTTTCTCTGTAGATTGCTTTTGAGAAGATGACAATATATGAACAACCATCTGTGAAAGCCTGGAATTTCTGGCCATCAAGTGAACTGGATAACCCATGTGGTCAACATGAGAGACTGAAGACTGGGGGGAGGGTTCAGGTCTGCTGGATGAGAAATCAGATAGGGAATGGGATCCCAGTACCCATGAGAGTACTTCAGAAGAGGCCAAAGGAAAGGAAACCACACTTAATGAGGCCAAAAGGAAGCAATGAAGATCACTGTAGCTCTGTAGTGGGCTCCTTCCTGTAGAAACCTTACCATCAAAGACACTGGGGGGATTAGCGTAAAGAAGCCCCGGGGGCCAAGCAAGCACCAAATCATCCTTGGGTGATTTTCCTGGAGGAGGAACAATGGTGCAACAGCTGCTGTACTTGGTGTTAGACAGGGAAGAAACAAACTGCAACACTGAGTGCCCCAACATAGAAAAATCCAAGCTGCCACTTTCAAATTTAGAGACCACTCTTGAGATTAACAGAATGCTCCTGTTAAGGCTGTCAGCCAGAATGTTGGACTTCCCCCCACAATGTGTTCTACCACCAGAAACCACTGAGAAGATATCGCCCAATGCCATACTCTCATGGATTTCTGGCAAAGAAGATAAGAATGGGCTCCCCTCTGTTTGCTGAGATGCCAGACAACAGACATACTGTCCATCTGCATCACAATCACACCCATGACTGTGATGCCCAAGTTGTTACACAGCAGGAGTAAGGAGTCACTAACCATGATCAATGATGCCCTTGTGGGGGAAGTGAGAAGCCAATTGTCCAGGTACAGAAAGACCTGAAATCCCTGCAGCCAAGCTGCGACCACTGCAATGCATTGATAAACATACAGGGAGCTAAGGTGAGACCAGATGGCAGGGTCCTGAACTGGTAATGACTGGCTGTCAGCCAGATGCATAGAAACCTCCTGGAATACCTGTCTATCTTGATGTGATTGCACGTATCCTTTGAGGTCTACCGCGCAGATCCAAATGTCTTTCCTCAGGAGAGGTAAGATGGCCTTCCCCATGATCATCTGGAAATTCGAGTATCTGACAAACTGACTTAGCTTGATTAAATCCATAATTGGTCCAAGGCCCTTTGTTTTCTTTGGAGCTAAAAGAACCTGGAACAGACCCTCGATCCTTTTTTGGTCTGGTGGGGCCTCCTAAATGACTCAATTTATAAGCAGCTTTTGAATCACTACAGATGCGTAAAGGCTCTGATGGGGTGGAACATCTAGGAGACATTTTGGGTGACAATTTGGAACTTCTAAAAAGGGAATGCAATAACTTCTTGATACGACTCTCAGCACACAAGCACCTGAGGTGATGGTCTCCCATGCTTTTGGGTGGAGAGTCAGACAGCCCCCAACTGTCTCCAGAGAACAGCAGCTAAGCAACCCTTAAGGATCACCAAAAGGGCTCACTGGAAAAAGCCCCAGGAAAGCTGTGATTCAATGGACTGCCCCTGCCCGTTGGTGGCATCTTTTATGATTCCCCTCCCCCCCAGTCCTCAGAAACAACCCCCTAGAAAAGTATCCTGGGAACAGTACTGTGATTTTCTGAAGAAGAGATGCTTATTCACTTTTAATTCCATGAACAGTTCCACTGAGAATTTATTTTTATTTAACATTTGTTGACCGGGAATGTCCGACTGGGTTCCACAGAGCCTGTTTTCAGTGGAGGCCCGGGGAGAAATGCTCCAGATGCATGTCTTTGGAATGTGGGAGGAAACCGGAGTACCTGGAGGAAACCCACGTGAACACAGGGAGAAAGTACAGTTTTGTACCTACCATAAATGTAGATGTCCGATAGATATGCAACTGCAGTCATAACATATGGGTTGTCCTGCCTCAGGCAGCCCTCGGTCGGCCGGATTCCAAAGTCTGGGTCCGACGTCGGCTGATGTCGCATTTCTCTCCGATGTCAGAGCGGCTGGAGTACATAAGCATCAGCCGACGCCATCTTCTTCAGTGTTTCTTGCCCCAGATGCCAGGTGCCCTCCAAGGAAGGCTGTAATCAAATTGGAAGGAAAAAGCAGGATTCCAAACAAATAAGTAAGCAATAAACAGATACACCATAACAGATATCCCCAGCTAAGAGGAACAGGGATAGGAGTGGACCCAAGGCATAGAGGGGTATGGAGGGAGGGAAAATCCGACTGCAGTTGCATATCTATCGGACATCTACATTTACGGTAGGTACAAAACTGTACTATGTCCTTCAAGAATGCAACTGCAGTCATAACATATGGGTAGAACACCATAGCTTAGCTGGGGTAGGAGGAATGCTCTAGGAAAGAGATGGTGTGGCAATCAAACCCTGCAGGACTGCCGAAGCAAAGCCTGCTCTGGATCTGGAGTATAGAGGGAGATTGTAGTGTTTGGAGAATGTATGCACGGAGCTCCATGTAGCAGCTTCTAGAATGTCCTTTGTAGGCACCCCTCTTAAGAATGCTGTAGAGGTGGCTGTAGCTCTGGTGGAGTGTGGTCTGACATTGACTGGAACAGTCTTCCCATGGAAGGAATAACAAAATCTGATGCAATGTCCAATCCATTTTGAAATAGTCTGTTTTGAAATTGCTTTCCCTTGAACTCCAGGGGCGTAAGCTACAAAAGGTTGATCAGACTTCCTACTGGTCTTGGTTCTGTCCAGGTAGTAGCGAAGTTGTCTGTGAATGTCCAAGGTATGTAACAGTCTTTCCCCTTTGTTTTCAGGATTGGGGAAGAAAGCAGGCAGATGAATAGCTTGATTTAAAGAAACCCTATATACCACCTTTGGCATAAATGTAGGGTTGGTTCTTAAGGAGACCCTGTCTCGGTGAAAGATTATGAACGGTGGTATTGCCATTAGGGCCTGTAGTTCCGAAACCCTTCTTGCTGAGGTAATTGCCAACAGGAAAGCTGTCTTCCATGAGAGGAATTGTAAGTCCACTGAAGCTGCTGGTTCAAAAGGAGGTAGAGTCAGTTTTTCTAGGACAAAGTTGAGGTCCCAAGCTGGCACTGGAGCCTTTCTTGGTGGTTTAATGTTCTTGATTCCCCTAAGGAATTGCCTTAGCAAAGGATGTGAAAACACCGGTGGATCAGTGTTATACCTAGCTGAAATAGCTGAAGCATGTATCTTTATGGAAGAATATGAGTCCATTCTGAAGCATATCTGCCAAATATTCCAGGATGAGTGGGATGTTCAATAGTGATGCATCATGACCCTTGCTGGTGTTCCAAATGCTGAATCTCTTCCATTTTGCCAAGTAAACCTTTCTGGTGGATGGTCTTCGAGCTTCTGTTAGTATCCGCTGAACTTCCTTGGAGAGAGATAGATTGAGGTTATTCATGGGATCTCCCAGGCTGTCAGCTGCAGTGTCTGAAGGTTTGGATGCACTGTTTTGAAGTTGTGCTGATTCAAAAGTAGGGGCCATTGGGGAAGGGCCCACTTCTTGTTGTGACATATGCTCCGTAGTAGTGGGTAACAGTGCTGTCTTGGCCAGTCTGGAGCTATTAGGATCCCCTTGGGTCTCTCTGCTTTGATCTTCAGTAATACTGTGGTCATCAGTGGCAGAGGTGGGAAAGCATAGATTTTTAGGAAGTTCCAGTTGAATGAAAGAGCATCTATTTTCCAAGCTTGTGGATGGTATGTCCTTGAACAGAATTTTTTCAAATGATGGTTGAGGTGAGAGGCAAATAGGTCTACTTCTGGCCTGCCCCATGTCGAGGTGAGTTGTGTGAAGATCCTTGGGTGTAACCTCCACTCGTGCGGATCTATGAAATTCCTGCTTAGGCTGTCTGCTAGCACATTGTCTTTGCCTGGAACAAACTGGGATTGTAAGTGTATGTTCAGGCTCAGTGATTTTTCCCAAAGATTCATTGTCAGTCTGCAAAGGGGGTAGGAATGGGTGCCCCCTTGCTTGTTTATATACCACATCACAGTGGTGTTGTCTGTCCGTATCAGTAAATGGCCTTGTTGAAGTTGTTGTCGAAAGGCCTCGATGGCATGCATTACTGCCAGCATTTCTTTTTGGTTTATATGCAGATGTGTTTCCTTTGGAGACCATTGTCCTTGTATGTATCTGCCTTCCATATGCGCCCCCCATCCAATGTCTGAGGCGTCTGTGGTCATGGTCTGTGTTATCTGAGGTTTTTTGAATGACATACCTGTGTTTGCCTGGCTTACCGAGGCCCACCATAGGAATTCCTTTTGTAGGCATGGAATGAGTGGTATGGTTGCCTCTAAGTTGTTGTTGTGCTGAGACCATAGGCTTTTTAAGTACCATTGAAGCTTTCTCATGTGTAGTCTTGCTAATGGAACCAGGAGAATGCAGGATGCCATGTAACCCAGGGCCTGTAGGAATCTCCTTGCAGTCATCTGGGTGAGTTTTGCCAAACCTTTGAAATAATGAGTTAACTTCTCTTGCTTGTCTTCTGTCAGGTAAGCCATTTGAGAGGCTGTGTCTAGATTGGCTCCTAAGAAGGTTATTTGCTGGGATGGTTGAAGTCTTGAATTTTGAAAGGTGACTGTGTATCCCAGAGCCTGAAGTAATTGTATGACATAGTTCAAGTTTTTTGTCAACATCAGGTTGTCGTTCGCTTGTATAAGGCAGTCGTCCAGGTACGGGTAAATGTGGATCCCCTGGAGCCTGCAATGAGCAACTACTGAAGCCAGGCATTTTGTGAATACTCTGGGCGCAGTAGATAAGCCAAATGGCAATGCTGAGAATTGATAATGCTCTGGCCCTGCAAGAAATCTGAGGTATCTTCTGCAGCTGTGTCTGATAGGGACATGCAGGTATGCCTCCTAGAGGTCCAGAGTAATCAGCCAAGACCCCTTGCCCAGCATGGGAAGGAGTTGCTGTAGAGTCAACATTTTGAACTTTGGTACTATGAGAAAAGTGTTTAATGCGGACAAATCCAGTATGGGTCTCCAATGAGTTTCTTTTCTTGGCACAAGGAACAGTCTTGAGTAAAACCCCTGGCCTTGTTCTTGTTGTGGTACTCTTTCTATTGCTTTTATCTGAGCCAGCAGAGAAATTTGCTTGATAGCCTCTGCCCTCTGGTTTTGTGGTAGGTTTGGCATGCCCTGTTTTCTGGGTAAAGTGTGAAAATGGAACCTGTAACCTTGGTCTATAATGTCCAAAATCCATTTGTCTTTTGTCAATCTGTGCCAATTGTCTGAAAACAAAGATAATTTTCCGCCCAAGGGTGCTTCTGTTTGCTCCTTGGTTGGCGGTTGTAGAGGAAAGTCATTGAGATTGTGTCTGAGGGGTGGGGGAGACCCCTGTGTCACTTCTTTGGTTTGCTGGCTGCCATTGTCGTCCCCTATAAGAACCTCTGTATTGTCCTCTTCCTCGGCCACGCCTGTTTTTACCCCTTTGAAATTTTTCAGGATTAGGAAAGGACCAGTTCTTTGAAGGCCAATTCCTGCTGAATCTGGGGGGCTGAACCTGGAGGAAATCTTTGACCATCTGAACTGATTTTGCTTTTTACTCGATGGACTTTAACACATCTTTAGCATTAGCACCAAAAAGCTTGTTCTTTTCCAAGGGTGCATCCAGAAGTTTTGCCTTAACATGATCTGGTAGAGATTGTTCTTTTAACCATGCATGTCTGCGAATGACTGCCCCTGTCATAGCTGCCCTACATGAAGCTTCCAATGCATCATATCCACACTGCAGAAAGTGATTGCTGACTTGCTGAGAATTATGTACAGCTTCCTGCAAAGACTTCCTGTCTAAAGGGTCAGGAGAGGCCAATGTTTTCTGTAAATCATCTAACAGGTAATCCTGATATTGCAACATATGAAAAAGGCAATTCAAAGCTCTCATAGATAAGGTGGTGGAGGTGTACACCTTTTTCCCCCATCTCTCTAATGACCTAGCTTCCCTGTTGGAAGGCAAGGGATTTTTAGAGGTGGAAGCTGAAACACCTTTAGGTCCCTGAGAAATAGTTTCTAAATCAACAGTATGGGCCCTGAACAAATGGGAATGTGTGTCTGGGACCCTGTAATATCTGTCTGGCTTGGCTGGGGCAGGAGGAAGAGAATCAGGGGTAACACTGGAGTCAGAATATAGATCATCAAAAACATCAAGCACAGGAGGAATAGCTAGGGGCCTGTGCTGGGGCTTTTTAAGGAAGGTTCGAAGGCACTTTCTAGAGTCAGAATATTCCTGGCCTTGCCACTTGAAATGTTCCCTCATGGTATGCAGCACTTCCCCAAAAGAAATATCCTCAGGAGGGGAGGCCGAGGGGATGGAATCCTCTGCATCCGAGTCCTCATAGGTCTGAAAGAGGTCTTCCTGGCCCTCGGAGTGGATAGAGTCCTCAGAGTCTTCATCTGTAGGGATAGGTTCAGAGGGATCAACCCGGGGCCTCTTATCTGGAGGAGGCTGGGATGCTCTCTCAGGATGGGCCTGTGAACCTCTAATCATGGAAATTAAGTCTGCGGCCATAGACATGATTTGTGTCTCAGGAGTAGTTTGAGGCAAGGTTTTTGCTGAAAGGTGTTTAGTCTTGCTGGCTGCCTTAGCCCGAGTGTAGGCCTTAATAGACATGGCCATAGGAGGCATGGCAGCTCCACGTGCAGGAGTGACCTTATCTACAGCAATGGTCTCTGGCATTTCCTCGGTTTCAGTATCCGGAGGAAAATCTATAACTGGCGTCAGAGTGGTATCTGGTATCGAAGTCGTCGGTATTGCGGTGTCTTCGGTGCGGAGCGGTGGAATAACCGTCTCAGAAGGAACCGGAGCACTCGCGGTAGGTTTGGGCGTGGAATCGGTGGTAGACGTGGGCCGAGGATGTCGGTCCCGGTCTTTTCGTTTCTTGGGCGTCTGCGATGTCGGAAGCTCCGACGGCATTGTATACGCAAATTTTTCGCCGAAAAAGTCTTCAGCGAACTCCGCCCGGCGTCTGAGAGTGCGCTTGTTGAAGCGAGCACAGGCGACACAGGCCGAGACGTCGTGGTCTGGGCCAAGGCAAGGAAGACAGTAAGAGTGGAAATCCTTATGAGGTATTTGTTTACCACAAGACAGACAATTATTAACTTTTTCAGTAATTTCTGACATCGGCTGAGGCAAGAAAAGGTCCCCAACGGGGTACTTAGCTTTTTTGATGACTTCGGATTCGAAGAATACAGGAGCTGACCGACTGGCACTTGCGAACTGCTTCTGCTTCGGGCACCGCGCGGCAAGAAAGACTGAAGAAGATGGCGTCGGCTGATGCTTATGTACTCCAGCCGCTCTGACGTCGGAGAGAAATGCGACATCAGCCGACGTCGGACTCAGACTTTGGAATCCGGCCGACCGAGGGCTGCCTGAGGCAGGACAACCCATATGTTATGACTGCAGTTGCATTCTTGAAGGACATCATGCAAACTCCACACAGAAGGCACCCCAGCTGAAAATCAAACCAGAGAACCTCTTTCTGTGAGGCGACAACGTTAACCGTTGCACCACTGCGCTTGAGAAGTTGCAAAGCATACTCCAATCGTGGGCAGTGTACTCCCCTCTTGTTCTCTCTTTGTCAGAGTGTCTTTAACTGTTGTCCTAAACAAGGAGGACCTGTCAAAAAGGGCATTAATAAGGAATGCCATGAATTTACACGAACGCATTCATGCATGGTGCCACACAGCAATACCACAGCCTGCTACCTGAGATGCCCTTTTGGCCGTGTTTGAGATGTCTCATGGAAACATTGGCAATGGAAACCAGGATAGATAACTGACTCTCCAGTTTCTTCTGTGCTTCCAGAGACTGCTGCATCTTGAGGGTAATTGACACTTCAGACACTAGGTCCCACTGAAGCCTTGTCAAGTGTAAAAGGTAATTAAGTGCCCTCAGTGCAAAAGTCGCTGAGGCATAGGAATGCTTTCCTAATTGATCAACCCCTGAGACACCCTGTTTGGGAGTGAATCAAGGAGCTCTCCTCAGAAATCTCCTCCCTGGTGGCTGCCACCACCACAGTGGCATTGACAGCCAGACCCTTAATCCAATATGGCCTGTCTTTGTGGGGAGTGAGAACCTTATCTGGCTTTCTGGGGATGGGCTCCTCTGTGTGGGCTCCTTTCACACCCTGCAGATACCAGGTCTCTAATGGCATCCAGATGGGAACCACCCAAGGTGTGGATGGGCCTATGCCAAAGGACTCCAGAAATACTGACTCCTCTGGAGAGGCAGCTTCTATGGTCCAGCCTCCAAGCTGGAAAAGTAGCTCCAATAAATCACTGAAAGAACAGTCATCACATGGAGATTTAGTGGGTCCTTCTTCTTCCTCAAGGTCAGTATCCTCAGTGATCGACTCCTCCGGGGAATCCAGGTGTTTCCTCTTACACTTACTCTTCCCTGAAACCTCCTGTTGTGACAAATCCAGGGAGGAAGGGGAAGAGTCAGGAAGCCCCTCCAAGGGGGCAGACTGCAGGCTGGCTACCACAGACTGTCTAGGAACAGACTGATGACTGGTTACAGCTGTTAATGAAAAAGTAAAGGGGATGCCAGCTGGAGAAATCCGACACTTCTCCCTAAAGCAGAACATCCTCCGTACATTGTCGAAGGTCAAGGTGGAGGTAGGCATCTCAGGTTACTGGGTCCCAGAACCTGAGGGTACCAGAGACAGCCCTGAACCTGAGGGAGCCACACCTAGACCTGACTTTGACACTGTCACTGAGCTGTCCAAAGCTGAAGCCCCAAGTGGAAGCGATGATCCTGAAGCAGGGACCACTGACTCAACTCACAAACTCCAGCTTTGACACCATGGCTCTGAGGTCTGAAAAGCCACAAACAAGTTGAGGTCAAGGCTACCAAAGAAAAGGACAAAGCCACAGATGGCCAAGCTGTCAGATCTGCCCTGGAGGGTGGAAATTCTGCAGGCCCCGAAGATCGCATATCTGAAGGGGCTGAGGCAGGTAGCCAGTAGAATGGAGGTGAAGGTCCTGATGGCAGACCTGGACCCAAAAGGAAAAAGCTTAATTGCATCTACGCCTGCAAAAAGAACCTTATCAGCTGCCCCAGGTCAGAGGTTTTGATGTTGCCCACCAACCTCAATGACCGGATGGATGAAGCCACCGAAGAGGGCTTAGAAGATCTTTGGAAGAAGATCCCACATGCCAGATCTGAGCCAGATAGGCTCTGTACCAGGATGGAGATGGGGAGGACTCGAGCAAACTTTGAGGTGGAATGCTTGGAGAAAAAGGGTAAGCTGCTCTACCTGAAGGTGCCCCATTTGATCAAGAAGAGTCTTGGGATGATTGGAGTCACAGAAGAAATTTTACTAGTTTTACCTGATTTGGGCATTGAAGGCAATTGGGTCTGAGATGCTGATCTGTTCCTACATATCGGGGCCAATGTTGGTGCCAGGGCAGCCAGGGGAATTGAAAGTCACAGGACATTCATGGGACATTTGGATCCAGTGATATTAAGATCCAGTGGGCCCAAAGAAGCAAGTCCAGAAGCAGAAGATGAAGAGGACCTCTTACAATCCCTTTTGCTATGTATGGCGTCTTGTTGCAGGGCTTTTTGAATGCAGTCTTAGAAGCCACCCCAGAGAAAGAAGCAGAACAGCCAGCAGGTAGAAGTCTTTCAACACTAACTTAGGCCTATGCTTGTTGATGGCCCTAGTGCCAAAACTTTGGCAGATGGAGCATCCGGAATCAAGATGTGCTGAACCCAAACAGTAAACACACGAAGTGTGTGTCCTGGGTAGGAAAATTGTGCCTGCAGAAAACACACTTTTTAAAGCCCTTGTCCATATTCTGACACTTAAAAATCTAAACTATAGAAAAGACAAATGAGCCCACAACACAGTATGCACACACTATAACCTGACTAAAGGGCAGGAAGGGAAAAACGGATGACACAAAAAACACTATCTGCCTAACTATCCTAGAAAGACAAAGCACAAAAAGGAGTACAAACTAAGGATAAATAAATAGCATACTCTTTCCAAATCACTATGCTAACTTCTCAAAAAAAGAGACAGCAAACCGTAGTCAAGCTTCAGACAGAAATGGTGGCAAAGGAGACCTGGAGAACTAAAGGAGGAGTGGGGAGTTACAGCATAGTAATTTCTGCATTTCTATAATTATGCTATTAAATGCTACAAGACAAACATAATTTAATTTTTATGTCGTGCTTGCACACTTTTTGCAGACAATTTTTAAGTATGTCGGGAGGTCTGGTATTATCTGTGATGGCAGGACAAAGAAATGTGTTCTGTTTGAGTATTTCTATTGCACTGGACTCCATAGCAGTGGATAAGGATGTTAGAACAGTTTGGGGTTACTTATGTAGTGCAGCACTCATAATTGCTAAATTGTTAATGCAGAAATGCATTGCAAAGTTTAAACCTGTGATGTTATGTGATCCTATCTCGCCTACATTCTGTACTGACGGGCTCGGAGCCGATCCCTCGGCTCCGACTCGGCACGCTTATGCTATAGAGCGAGGCCTCTTATTGGCTGAGCTATCTTTATCCCAGGATGCACCACCACTAATCCCCCAGATCTCGTTTGCCGCTTACAAAGCTTAGACGTGGTCTCAACTTGGCTGGGCTAAGTACTATTTATTTAGGCTTTTTCCTGTCAGAATTTTGCTTGATTTAAATGAAAAAGCTGTTTTAACAGCTATTGTTATACGAGTGTGTATTGGTAGTTTTTGTGTAGAATTTCGTGTTTTTTCCTGTCAGGGAAGGTTTCCCGTTTAACTTAGAGGGGACTTCCCCTGTTGTTTCTACTACCTTGATTTTTTGTGTGTGGGTCAAGTACCCGTTTAAGTTAGAGGGTCTTGACCCTCTCTATCTCTCTTTCTTCTGTGGAAAATTTCTGTACTTGTATTTAAAAAAAAAAAAAAAAAAAAATTTTAGAATATTAAAAGTAGGGATTTTTTTTATTTGCTGTGACAAACCCTTCTTTTGGTCGTAAACAACTGTGTTTGATTTTTTTGGCTATGTCTAAAGAACACAAACCCTCCGGGTTTAAGAAATGCATGAGGTGTGGTTTTAAAATGTCCATAACGGACGACCACTCCTCGTGCGTCTATTGCTTAGGCGCCAAGCACCTACAAGAATCGTGTAGCGTGTGTCACGCCTTTTCATCAAGAGTCCTCCAGGAGAGGAAGAACAAATTAATCCTGAAAGGATTAATCAAGCCATCCTTCGAGGAGGCTTTATCTTCCTCTCCTTCGCCTTCTAAAAAGAAGAAAGCGTCGGCTCCGACCAGTCAGTCGGAACCGACCGCTAAAAAATCTAAGCAGACTTCTCCATCGGCTCCACGGACTTCGGAGCCGAGGGCGGAACGGTCTGCCTCGATGCCTCCAGCTTCGACCCCTCTGGTTTCGGAGCCGAGGTCTGGGGCATCGAGAGGTGGGTCACCCTCATCGGCTCCACTGATATTGGAGCCGATAAGGGTTACCGGCTCAGACTCTTCCCCCTCGGAGCCGAAGTCCTTATCGGCACCAAGGGAAATTTCCTTGAGATCTTCCTCGGAGCCGATAGTTGTTGAGTCCATTCGGAGCCGGTCCCCGAGCCCTTCGGAGCCGATGGAGAAATCGGTTCGGGCCCGATCGGTATCCTCTAGATCATCCAAGATGTCTGATTCGGACATCGACAGGGTGCTCCTTCGACTCTTCCAGTCTCCGGTGTTCCAAAAGCTAGTTTCGGCTCCAGCCCATTCGGCTTCGGAGCCGATGGTCCACTCCCCTACTGTGGTTCCTCCTCCAACAGCTTCGGCACCGTTGGAGCCGGTGCTGGTGGAACCTGTGGAGGTGTTAGGGTCGGGCCCGACCCTTGCTCCAACTCCGGCTCTTGGGTCGGAGTTCAGTACACGGACTTCTTCCTTCGGCCCTGGGGGGAGGCTTCGGGATTGATGCTTTCGGTCCCAAGTCTCCCTCTTGGTGCGTCGGCGGCGGGAGTGCCATCCACTGTCGTGGCCACGGAGGTGGGACCCTCCCAGGATTCTGGTGGTCCCGCCTTCAGGGCTATGAGGAGTGCATTAGCCAAATCTTCCTTGGCTACCTCCACGGTTTCCCCAGCTCCTTCCCTGCATAATGCAGAGGGGTCCCCTAAGTCGTCCTCGGATGATGTCTCCTTTGCAGACATCCTTGAAGCCCTAAAACAACAAGGCGGCTGGCAGTCGAAACCTCCCTCTGCTGATGAGTCGGTGTTCCTGAAGGCCTTCGGGGCTCAGCCCTCCGCCTCCTGGGTGTCTCCGCCCTTCGATGAGCTCTTGGATTTGATCTGTCGAAGGGCGTGGGAACACCCAGACTCTGTGGAACCGGTGCCTGCTCGTCCGAATAAGTTCCTCTCGGCGCCCCCTGAAAAAGAGTTTCTAACTAAAGGTGTGGCTGTAGATGCTTTGGTGGTGGAATCTGCTACCCAGCAAGATGTAGCAGAGGCTTCGATGTCCGTCCATCCTCCTAATAAGGAGTCTAGGAGCATGGATCGGTATGGAAAGCGCACCCTCAGTTCAGCGGCTTTTACACTGAGGTCCTTGAACTACCTTACGCACTTTACCAGATTTCAGAGGGATCTGATTAAGGAGCTATCCGATACCCTCTTGGGTAACCTGCCTGAGGAGCTGGCCCAGACGGTTGGCTCTCAGCTGGCTACAATGTCATCCATTTCGAACTCGTCCATGAGGCTCATTTCTTATGCGGCCGAAGGGGCGAGTAGAGTGGCGGGTACAGGCATTGCTCTACGGAGACAAGCCTGGCTCCGCCTGTGTCATTTCGCGGAGGCCTTTAAGTCTTCCTTTGCTGATGCCCCCTTTGATGGGTCCTCCCTGTTTGGACCCAAGGTAAAGGACACACTAACCCGCTGTGAACAGGAGGGTAAGACTCTGACTGCCGTAGGGGCACGATTTTCCACTCCCTTTTGGCCTTATCCCAAGGCTAAAAGAGGAGGGAAAATGTGGTTCCGTAGATCTCAGAAGCCTTACCCCTCTCAGCAGGAGGATTCCCCTTCCAGAGGCAGGGGGGGGGGGAATTCTTCCAGAAGATGCCGTCCCAGAGGCGGCAGAGGCCCTCGCAACACTGGAGACCGCGAGTCCTTTTGTGGCTCTTCAGCCTTCCATAGTCCCTGAGGGATTGCCTGGCTGTGCAGCTCCGGAGCCAGTCGGGGGTCTTTTCTCGAAGCACCTAAAGGCCTGGGAAGGTATCACTCAGGACCGATGGGTGCTTCGGATTATAGCCGGAGGTTACTCCATCCCATTCTCTCATCCCCCTCCTCAACCCAAAAAAATCCCGGACCCGCCACCCAGTCAACGGGATATCGCAGCCTCAGAAGTTTCAAAGCTGCTGCAAAAAGGAGTCATCCAACCGGTCCCCGCCGACCAGATCGGATTAGGGACTTACTCAAGATTCTTTTTGGTGCCAAAAAAGACCGGGGACTTGAGGCCCATCTTGGACCTCAGCATCCTAAACCGTTCAGTCAGAAAGTCCAAGTTCCGAATGGTCACCCTACAAACCATTCTCCCAATACTGGAGAAGGGTGTTTGGATGTGCTCCATAGATCTCAAGGACGCTTATTACCATATCATGGTACATCGAGCGTCCAGGAGACATCTGCGCTTCAGCCTAGGAGGCAGTCATTATCAGTTCCGTGTGCTGCCCTTTGGTCTCACCACAGCCCCCAGGGTGTTCACCAAATGTTTGGCGGTCGTGACTGCTCACCTGAGAAGTCTAGGATTCCAGGTGTTTCCGTATCTAGACGACTGGCTCCTAACTGCCACCTCCAAGCATCTACTATTGCGGAGCCTACAAGCCACTATATCACTGGGCAATTCCCTTGGAATCACCTTCAATTGGCTAAAGTCTGTGTTGCTCCCATCTCAACGCATAAGATTCATAGGGGTGGAGATAGACTCAAACCGAATGCGGGTCTATCTACCTACAGACAGGATACTGACCATACAGGCTCAAGTTCGAGCCTTACTTCCCAGATCCAAAGCCCCAGCCAGAATGGTCCTGCAGCTATTAGGATCCATGTCCGCCACGGTTCTTCTAGTTCCCCTGGCAAGGTTGCACATGAGAATTCTTCAGTGGCTTCTTTCAGCTCAGTGGTCCTTTCAGGAACTCCCTCTCAGTCACCTCATATGGATCACGGAATCTTGCAAACGGGACCTTCACTGGTGGCTAGTGCCCTCCAACTTGGATCAGGGACGACCCTTTGTTCTACCCCCTCTGGCGGCCATTTTGACCACGGACACCTCCTAGATGGGGTGGGGGGGGGCATTCCCTGGGCAGGTCAGTCCAAGGCAAATGGCACTCGGAAGAGACTTTGCTTCATATCAACGTCTTAGAAATGAGGGCAGTGCTTCTGTCCCTTCAAGCCCTTCACGATTATCTCCCTCAGGGCATAATTGCTGTTCACTCAGACAACATGTCAGTTGTCTGGTACCTGAACAAACAGGGAGGGACCAGATCCTATCCTCTTTGCAGAGAAGCCATGAGAGTTTGGGAATGGGCAGTCTCGACCAAACGCTTCCTAGTGGCTACTCACATACCGGGCAAGTCCAATGTGATAGCCGACAGATTGAGCAGGACCATCCTCTCTCCTCACGAATGGTCACTGAATATAACAGTGGCAAGGCAGATTTTCAGCAAATGGGGAGTTCCGTGTTGCGATCTCTTCGACTCCTCTGAATGCAAAGTGCAAAGAGTTCTTCTCCCTAACCCCGGCTCCAGGGAAGAGCCCCATGGACGCATTAGTCCATCCTTGGCCCACCGGCTTGCTTTATGCCTTCCCTCCAGTTCCTCTCCTTCCCAGGGTGATTCAAAAGGCATCTCTCTTGGGGAGCAAAATGATCTTAATCGCTCCTTACTGGCCTCGTCAAGTGTGGTTCCCCTATCTTCGGAGACATGCTCTGGAAGGTCCATGGTTCCTGGACCAGATCCCAGACCTACTTGTTCACCAGTCGGGACTATTCCACCAGTCCCTACACACCTTAAAATTGACGGCTTGGCTCCTCCTCTTCCGACGATAGTCAGGAGTCATACATTGGATCCAGATGTTGTACACATATTATCTTCGGCCCATAAGTCTGCTACAAAGAAACTGTATTCTAGCAAATGGAAAAGATTTGCTATTTGGGCTCAACTCCGGGGCCTGGACCCCATTACTATTCCCGTAACAGAGGTACTAAAATTTTTGACTTCTCTTTTCAATCAAGGCTCTTCAGCTTCTACAATCAAGGTGCAATTGGCAGCAATCTCTAATTTTCATGAATGCATAGACCCACCTTTAATGAGCAACAGATTGTGTAAAACCTTCTTGAAAGGTGCTGCTCTATTAAGACCTCCGATTTCTCATCCTGCACCTCCATGGGATCTCGATATAGTGTTACGCGCCTTGACTTCTCACCCCTTTGAACCAGCAACTACATGTGATATAAAGTTCCTATCATGGAAGACAGCCTTTCTGGTGGCGATTACTTCTGCCAGAAGAGTCTCAGAGCTTCAAGCTTTGTCTGTAAAACCCCCGTACTTGGTTTTTCACAAAGACAGAGTATCCCTCAGGCCAAATCCTTCCTTTGTCCCTAAAATTTGTTCTAGTTTCTGCTTACAACAATCGTTAGAGCTTCCAGTTTTTTTCCCAAAATACTCTAACAAAGCGGAGTTCATATTCCACACACTAGATGTCCACAGACAGTTACGTTTTTATTTAGACAGGACCAAACAAACAAGGAAAACAGATCAGTTGTTTGTATCCTTTGCAGATAACAAATTGGGCAAAGCTGTCACAAAGGTCACTATTGCCAAATGGATCAGGGACTGTATTTCTCAAGCTTATTTTTATTCTAACAAAGAGCTTAACACCTCTGTCAAGGCTCATTCTACAAGGGCTATGGCTACTTCGATAGCATTTCACTCTAAGCTTGCTATTAGTGACATTTGTGCTGCGGCTACATGGTCTTCCCCGCACACCTTCATTTCCCACTACAAATTAGATGTGGCATCTAGAGGACGAGCTTCATTTGGTTCCACAGTGCTCAGGAGTGTTTTCCAATGAGCCAGCCGGGATTTAGGTGCTAGGGACGCTGTCCCATCAGTACAGAATGTAGGCGAGATAGGATCACATAACATCTTTTAGTTATGTACTCACCATAACTTCAGATGTTTGGGATCCATCTCACCTACATTCCTAATAACCCACCCTCCTTCCCCCTTCCTTGGAGATCAGAGGATATCAGAAGGTCCGAATCCTGTTGTTTCATCTTGAAACATCTAACAATGTTATATAATCAAGTTGTGCATGTGTGCAAGAATGTGGACAAACAAGATCTGGGGGATTAGTGGTGGTGCATCCTGGGATAAAGATAGCTCAGCCAATAAGAGGCCTCGCTCTATAGCATAAGCGTGCCGAGTCGGAGCCGAGGGATCGGCTCCGAGCCCGTCAGTACAGAATGTAGGCGAGATGGATCCCAAACATCTGAAGTTATGGTGAATACATAACTAAAAGTTATCTCCATTACAGAGGTTTTAAACAATCTGCACTGATTGAGTTCAAAATATACTTCTTTTTATGTGTTTTGTTGGGGGTGCTGGTTTTGTGGGAAGGGGCGTTGAATTGTGGGGGTGTCTGGGGTGGATTGAGGGGGTTAACTTTTGTGTATTCATAGGCATATACATGTGTCAATATGAGAGTAATCAGTGCTATGACATTTTTATTTATATTTTCCTCACTTTATCAATAGTGCAGGCACATACCGTTTCCTTGGGAGTTGTCCTGGTCTGATGCTATCAGAATACAACCACTACATGATTAAGTAAATGTTGGAGAGTCTGACAGGCATCATTTTTCATATTTGTATGTGCATGGGATCTTAGGCTTTGACTTAGGTAGTGATTGTGTATGCTATGCTTTGCCTCTCAGCCAGAGACAGGACATATTGTGCACATCTCTGTCTGCCAGCACCATCTACAGCTGGTGGTTCTCCCACAGACTCCTCATTTGTATCCGCTGCTGCTGGCCCTGGCTGTTGTCCTTGAAACTGTGGTCCTGTTCCTTGCTGTCCTTGATGGAGCTGTTTCCTGAGACTAATACTGTGTAACATAGCAGAGACTAAGTATTTCAGCACAGGTGTGCAGGTCATACTGTAGTGCACCTCCTGATGTGTCTAGACACCAGAAGCTTCATTTCAGGTTACAGGCTTCCCTGAACATCAAAAGAATATTAATGTCAAAGGACAGATGGTCAGAGCCGCCTGTATGACCATCTGTATATAATGATTTGGTTAATGCTCTAGATTTTATTGAGGAACTTTTTGTGGAACGTGGATACCCCAAAACCCTTGATTAAAGACTTAAAGAAAGAAGTACTAAAATGGTGGGTCATCAAATTTGTTCCCCTTTTGGGTACAGATATATCAAATGAGGGTGCCTTGGATGAAGTTGAAAATCCGGTATTGAAGTACGAGACGGTTAGGGTTAATGTTGTAACTAATTATAACAGGTCACTTATTTTGAAATTTAACAATGATACACATAACATTCAAAAGATTGCTAGCAAATTTTGGGATTTGTTTTCTAAAATGCCCAACGATTTACCAGTTTTCTCTGAACCCCTTCTATATATTTATAGAAGAGGTTTGAACATCAAAAATCTCCTCAAAAAAGGAAACAATGAGAAAGTATTTGTTGACAACCATAATTTAAAGGGCACATATAGATGTGACATTTGAAATCAGTATATAAATATGTATGTGTGTGTGTGTGTGTGTGTGTGTGTGTGTGTGTGTGTGTGTGTGTGTGTGTGTGTGTGTGTGTGTGTGTGTGTGCATTTGTTACTTTTAACTTTGGAATGTGGGAGAAAGTGATGAAATATCTGATTTTTAACTGAATGGTTTAAATTTTCTATAAATGCTGTTTTTTACTATTACTTATTTAAGACAAAAGTGCTTAATAATTTAAAATAGAATATTGGGTTATTTTTATTTCTGGAGAGTTTCGTGACTGTCTGTGGTGCTGCTACAGAGGCATTTCTTTGGTTAATAATCAGTATGTACTTCGGTTCATTACACTTTCATTAGCATATGTCATTCCACGTTGTTGCATGGCATGAATACCAAGTCATATGGTATTGTGTTGATGGCGCTGTGTAACACCACCAACACTATCATTGCACTTCGTGTAGCTGTTGATGAATACTGGCCAATGTAATGTATTAAATACATAATGTAATGTAATATATTTCTTTGCATATTCTCCTCCTGTTTTTGTACTGCACTTCAGTACCCAGTTTCTGACTGAGCAAAGTCAGTAGACAGCTCACCTAGCCAGTAAGCAAACTGCAAATAAATAAATAAATAAATTACACTGATCAGTTAAAAAATATGTTTAAATTTGCATACTGCATAAAGCATCATGACTATGCTCCAATACCAGGAAAAAGGCAAACTAGTGTGATATTTGAGTCTCAGTATTAACAGTTCTTTGAAAAGTGCTTACAAAGAAGTTATGTACTCACCATAACTTTCCATCTGTGTTGTCCATTTTCATTCTTCCTCAACCTATGGGTTCGGATCCGATCCCTCGGATCTGACTCAGCTATTACAATAGCTTGTGGTAACCAAAAAATTCTTGAGCTTCTTCTCCCTTACCCATAATGCACCTTTCCAAAGATCTTGTTTGCTAAAAGAAGTAAAAGAAAATATCCAAAGGATCCAGACCGATTATATCTGGAGCTTAGCACAAGGTAACTGCCCACCTAAGAATACTCATTCATCTAGGAGAAAGAATGAAAATGGACAACACAGATGGAATGTTACGGTGAGTACATAACTTCTTTATCTGATGTTGTCAATTTTCATTCTATCCTCAACCTATGAATAGAGTCCCCAGCTACCTTAGATCCTGTGTGGACTCAAGGAAGGATGTTCCTCATTGAACCAAATGATGCTCTACCCCTGGAGATCAGATCCAATTTGTAATGAGCAACAAAGGTATGAGGGGTAGCCAAGTTGCTGCTGCAGAACTGTCACCCACAGAGGCCCTAGACTGGAAAACAGATGAAGTTGCCATGGATCTAGTAGAATGAGCTTTTGACACGGCAATGCCCAAATGATCATAAATGAAAGAAATACAACTAGTAAGCCATCTGGATAAAATTACTTTGGTGGCTGGTTTACCCAATTTAACATCTGAGAGGGAAACAAATAATTGGTTAGATTTCCTGATATATTTGGTTCTATGAAGGTAAAAATGCAACTGCCTGCGAACATCTAATAAATGTAACAAGTATTCACCTTTGTGCTCAAATTTTGGAAAAAAATACTGGCAAATTGATTGACTAATTTATATCTACTTCTGATACCATCTTTGGTAAAAAGGATGGATTAGTAGAGATATTCCGTCTTTGTGAAAAATCAAACATGATGGCTTGAATTTCCAAAATTCTTCTTGCAGGAATTAAGACTACCAAGAAGACAGTCTTCCAAGAAAGGAATTTGAGATTGCACTTAGTTGCTGGTTGGAAAGGGGGACTGTATAATAGCCTGCATCACCAAATTTAGGTCCCAGGGGGAGTACGGTCTTTATAAGGGTGCTTTAAAATGAGAGTTCCTCTCAAAAATGCTTTGCAGAGTTTACATGAAGCAACTGAAAAACCTTGGAAACCAATGTGAAAATTGAATACTGCTGCCAACTGGACTTTGATAGTCAAAGAAGACATCACTTCATTGAAAAGTTGGGCTAAAAAAATCAAAAATATCATGAATCGAACCAGGGAAGGAATCAGTGTTATTTTGTAATGCCCAGTGAACAAATCATTTCCATTTACTAGAATATAGCTTACGTGTAGATGATTTATGAGCAGACAGGAGTATATGTCGGACTGGAGAGGAGAGCACAGGTTGTCTGGCTATTAATGAAATTGGATAAATCAGGCCATCAGCCTGAGATTGGGTACATCTGGGTGAATCATGTCTATCACGTGGGACAGCAGGTCTGGAGTTGGATCCAGAATCCACGATTGGTGAAGTAAATGAGGCCAGAGGAAGGGGAACCAAATCTGTTGAGGCCAATATGGTGCAATGAGGATTATTTTGCTCTTCAATCTGGCTGCTTCCTGCAGAAATTTCAGGATTAATGGAGTCGGACGAAAGGCATAAAGGAGTCTGGGGTCCAATTGTGAAGAAGAGCATTCCTCAGTGACGCCCCACTTGGGTGGAGCAGGGTGAAGTAGCTGCTGCACTTCTTTAGGGGACAGGCAAAAAGATCGCAGTAAGGCTGACCCCATCGATGGAATATCCTTTCCTTCACATTCTGATTGAGTGATCATTCGTGGGGTAAAAGAATGCACTTGCTCAGCTTGTATGCTATCACGTTGGACTTCCTTGGAATATGCATTGCTGTGTGAAAGAGGTTGGATGAGATTGCCCACTGCCATACTCTTGAAAGCTTCTTGTCACAAGGGGTAGGATTTGGTTCCTCCTTTTTTATCGATATACCAGACTACTGACATGTTGTCTGATTGAACTGCAATCATTTCTAAGGGAAGATCACCTTGGAAATCCTGCAACACTAAAAGCACTGCTCACATCACTAGAATGTTGATATGCAAGCTGGCCTCTGTGGGGGACCAAGTTCCTTAGACTTTTTTTCCCAGAAAATGCCCCGCTCCACCCTAGCTGTGAAGCATCTGTGGTCACTGTGGCATTGGGCTGGAAGAAAATAAACAGTTGACCTTGTAGTATCTGATCCAATTGAATCCACTATTTGAGATTTTTTTTGCAAATATTGGTGATCTTTATTTCAGTCCACATTAGTTGTTGAAGGATAGACCATTGTGCTGGTAACAGCCATTGCAGAATTCTCATATGAAATCTGGAGAGCAGAACTAGCATTATTGCATTACTGCCATGGATTCTAATGTCTGAAGAACCAGCCAGGCTGAGATATTGTTGCTACATATTATTCTTGTAACTTGCAACCTGACTGTCAACATCCTTGAAAGGGGGGAATGAGGCTACTATTTCTTTTGTGTTGAGAATTTCTCCTATAAAGTTTAAACTTTGAGTGGGTTCTATATAGGATTTCTTGTAGTTTATAGCTATCCTTAGACTTATAGAAGTCTGGACAACATTGTCCCTTGCCTTTAATAGTTGACACCTGGTTGAGGTGGAAATGAGCCAGCTTAGCTGTCTCGATACAGAAACACCTGGAATTCACGCAGTCTCCATGCACTTGGCAAACACTCTGGGGGCTGTGGTGAGACCAAAGGGCAGTACTCTGAACAGATAGTGACTGGTTCCCTGCCAGAAGTCCAAGTACCTCCTGGATCGTTTGCTCATTTTTATGTGATAACACCCATCCAGAAGGTCTATCGAGCACATCCAGTCATCCTTTTCCAGAAATGGAAGAATGGACTAAATCATAATAATCTAGAACTTGTTTTGTCAAACTGATTTATTCAAGTTGCTGAGATCCAAGATTGGTCTCCAGTCCCATGTTTTCTTTGGCACTAAAAAGAATCTTGAGTAAGTTCTGGATCCTTTCTGGCCTGGTGGGACCTCTTGGATGACTTGTTTTTCTAGCAGCTTTTGCACCTGAATAGCTGCCTGTTCCCTCCGGCTGGGTAGAACATCGGGGATTTTTCTGCACTGGGAAGGAGGAAGGGAAAAGGGTATAATATATCTTAATGAAATGATCCTCTGCACCCAGGTATCTGATGTTAATTCCAACCAGGCTCCCCGATACAGGAACAGTTGGCCCACAGATTGCCTCCAGAGTAGGGCAATTGGGCCTCCATTCAGGAGAACTGGAAGGGACTGCCAAAGAAAGAATTTCTGGACCCTTGGTTCTGTGGGTCTCCTCTGCCGTGAGAGCAGCATCTACCACTGGAGTTCCCCCCTCTGTCCCCTGGGGGAAATAACACCATGTGTGCCATGAAATTATCCTTGGGATTTTCTGAACTGTATTTTCCCACTACTTCACTGATTCCTCAAGAAGGATCTCTGGGGAGTGGAGAAACATATGCACACTGCAGATAGGGACTTCCTATCTTTCCCACACTTGGACAATGTGTCTCTTACTTTAGGGCCGAATAAGGATGTGCCGTCAAATGAAGCACTGACAAACTTAGACTTGAAAGGCTCCACAAAGTCACACAAATGCATCCAGGTGTACCTCCTGGTGGCAATACCTGAACCTGCTGCTCTCTTTCCTTTGGCTACATCTGAGACTCATTTCAGATGTAGCCAAAGGAAAAGGTTCAGGTATTGCCACCAGGAGGTGGCAATACCTGAACCTGCTGCTCTCTTTCCTTTGGCTACATCTGAACCTGCTGCTCTCTTTCCTTTGGCTACATCTGAGACTCATTTCAGATGTAGCCAAAGGAAAGAGAGCAGCAGGTTCAGGTATTGCCACCTCCTGGTGGCAATACCTGAACCTGCTGCTCTCTTTCCTTTGGCTACATCTGAAATGAGTCTCATGAAAGAGTTAGAAAGCGACTAGAGAACAGCACACTGGAAAGTAACAGAGGCCCATACCTCCTCAGATACAGATCCTGAGAGGATATCTGAAAGCTCTTTGATGAAATCCCTCTGTAAACTAGTAAAGTATGCCAGGTAGTTCACGGACCATAAGGAGAAGGTCGCTGAGGCATAGACATGCTTCCCAAAATTATCTATCACCCGGGACTCCTTGTTTGTGGGATGGCTAGAGGAACTTTCCTCAGCTAGTTCCCTCTTCATGGTGCCACTTCAACCATGGCATCCACAGGCACACCTTTTGTCCAAGATTGTTTGTCTTCAGGAGCAGTAATAATTTTGTCTGGTCTCTGGGGAATCGGCTCAGTGGTGTCAGGGGCCTTCCATGCTCGCCTAGAGGTCAACTCAATGAGCTTGTCAGCAGGTGGAGTCACGCAGGAGGTAGACAGGCAGGTAACAAAAGCCTCCAGATACACTGACTCCTCAGACAAAGGTCTGTTGGGCTTCCAATCACCTCTCTGTTTTAGAATTTCCAGGATCTCTCCAAAGCAGACATCTTCAGGATGTGACCTTGGGAACGCTTCACACTCATCGAAGTCTGTGTCTTCAGCGATGGATTCCTCTGGGAAATCCAAGTGCTTCCTCTTACACAACTTCTTGTTGGGTACCTCCTCAGTGGGATGCTCTAGGGAGGTATCAGAAGAAATGGGAATGTCCTTCTGGGAAGCCTGGGGTTTCAGTACTCTGTCCCTGTGGAGAGAAAGGTTGAAATTCGGTACAGAGAGATGACAGGGTTGAGGGCTGAGGATCCGAGGAGGTAGAGACCATATGAGCTGCTGAAGCAGACATGGCTCTCTCCAAAATGTCAAAGGCTGACTTCCTCTGAGAGGGATAGGACTCCAGATCACAGACGGCAAGCCTCTGGATCCTAGTCCCTCCCTGCTCTGAGGAAAATCCTCCTGAGGCAGAAGCCAGAGCTGAGCTCACCCGAGCTGAAGCCCCTAGGTGCTCCTTTGGAGTTGATCCCAACATCTTGGAGCCAACTAGGAAGCTATGGCTCTGACAGATCTCTGGCTCCAACTGAACCAAAGAACTTAGAGCAAACGATGGATCCGATGATAAAGTTATCTTCAGATCTGAAGCAGATGATGCTGGGTGGCTCAGATCCAATAACTCTGAAGCTTTGAAAGAAGTCAGATAAGGATGTAAAGGAGGGGTAATGGAAGCATGGAGCTCCTGACCCGAAGGGGTAGGAGCTGAGGAAAGCCCTGGCATACTCTGCACCCAGAGAATCTTTCTTACCAGTCTCTCCACATCTTCTTTAGTCAAACTTCTAGAAGAATAGGTAGACATCAGAGAGAGGGGGACTTACGACTTTCCAGAAAGGCAAAAGACACTCTCAGTGGGATTGGGTCTAGTAAAGGGGAGTATTGGGTCCTTGGTAAACCAGGTAGGCTTGTGGTCAAATCAATTGGTGTCTGATTTGGTGAAGATTTGGTCTTGTCCAAAGCCAGATCCAAAGAAGCGTCTGAAACCATATGTTTCTTTGTCCACACTTTCAGATCCAAAGTGGTTGTAGGATCCGAAAGCTTGGGTCTTTTAACTGACAGATCCGATGGAGAAGTTGGAGCTGACAGAAGCCTCCTCTTAGATTTTTCAGATGTTTTTGATGAAGAGGAGGAAGGGCTAGATGATGTTGATTTGCTGTTTTTCGTTTCTCAGAGGGGGAAGCTCCAGATAATGCCTCATTGAATGCAGATGGAAGAAGACTTTTAAGAATCTACTTATTCTTACATTCAACTAGAGCTCTATGGTTGAATACGTGGCATATACAGAAACCTTCCTGGAGGTGAAGCTGTCCCAAACAATAGATACACAAGGTATGTGAGTCAGAATAAGGCCTTTTTCTCTAACACTTCCCACACTTTTTGAAGCCAGACGGCCCTTTTTTGTTATCTGCCATACTGAAAGGGAAAGGGTTAACCAGAAAACAAATTAAGGATAGAAAGCTTTTTTTAAGAGAAAGAAGTAAAAAGAGGGGATACCAACAATGGTAATAGGGGAATACACCAAGTGTAAAAGAAAAGAATACCAACAATAGTATTCAGGGGTTCTTTCGTATGATAAAAAGGAAGAGGGAAATAATAGCAAGAAAGGAGTCACTAGGTAAGGGATATAAGCTACGTTATAAAGATAAACAGGGAACATGCAGAAAAAATATTTACAGGAGAAAGGAAGTTCTAAATTCAATTAAATTCACTGATCTTCTTGAGGGCAACTGGTCACCATGTCTAAAGTGAACAGCAGCAAACGAGATCTAATGTACTTAGGAAGGGTGCATTACAGGTAAGGGAGAAGCTCAAGAGCTTGGCCGTCGCATCTGAACCCATAGGTTGAGGACAGAATGAAAAATGACATCAGATTAATTGTTAGTGCTGTTAATATTGGGCATTATGCTACTCCTTGTGCTTGCTAAGGGCTTTACCAGCTTTTAAAGGTGATAAAATACTTTGTGTTTTTTTTTTCTTTTTTTTTCTATAACCAATAGTACATGGAGCAGACAAAGCTCCATGACTACAAAGAATTATGATCATGTCTTTGATCAAAACCTGCCATTATGTGGTCTCAACATGGATGCAAAGATTTACCTCTTTTGCTGCTGAGGTGACTTTATTGGTATCCATATCTTGAGTGCAAAATAACGTGATTATGATCATAGACCAGATCATAGCCCTTTATACTAAGCATACCATGGGCTTTCATATCTAACAAGATTTACTTATTTATTAGATTTTAGCCAAGTAGGTGTGCTGTTCCAAGCACCATTTTCAGTCATAACCTGGGATATTAGGCAAATACAATAAACACAGAAAGACTATAAGCAAAATCAGTACAGTCCAATATCATCTACTTTTCATGTAGTGTGTCTTATTAAATACAACAAACTTTATGAATTGATAAAGTTGTTTATGCATACTATAGCACTAAATTCACAACCTACAATCAACATATATCTATGTCGCAAGCACATTTTCTATTTATTCAAAACACCTTTTAACAAAATCAGCTTTTCATTTTTACTATCATAATCAACACTCAAAGTGCCCATATACTTGTCTGTCTTTTTCAGTAGTCGTCCATATCTACAGAATTTAATAGGAATGTCTGTGAACATATAATCTTCCTTTTAGGACAATTATTATTACTTTATGATCTTTCTTGAGGAGACAGTTATAGGAAGCCTGCCTACCAACTTGACTATCACAACTCTAATAATCCATTTATTTATTTATTTTTAATTATTTCTGTCCACTCCCTACCAAACATAAAGCCCTTCCTAACCTGCCACTAAACTGACCCATTTGTTCCTCAAGTCGAGACCTTGCAACCCACCACTCACTCCCCTGATGGAAGAGATGAGCAACCAGGCATGGAGCAGTCATCCTACTAGGGATCAGGGTTTTAATTTTAAGTCCCAATATCCCTGAAAGCATACAGTAAGTAGCACCTGTAGAAAGGCATGTAATGGCCTTGAGATGTAAATACCTCCATGTGTGATGCAATCAAAACCATGTCACCTATGCAGACAGCACCCCCTGAATGACCCTGGTCTCCAACCAGTACTCCCACTTTAAAGGGTGTGCCCAGGTAAGCACACTCCATCTCTCCCCCCTCCCCCTGGAAGAGGTAAACAGCCACCATCATTTTACTTCACTCTCCATCCCATCCAACTCTTGCAGTGCTGGGCTGCTAATCGAGTCCTGGTCGCCTGGGTCAGTCAGAGCTCCTTCCCTATATACCACAGAGCCACACCATCCTACATTTATCACTTGTTGTGATACATCTGGAGGCTCTTTCTTTGCACTTTGATGTACTTGTGCTATACAAATATTTGCAATTTCTCCTATACAGTTCACTGTAAGGGACCTAAATGTCAGTGCTAAGGATGAGTGAACTCAGGCTGCTCAATGCCCAAAGAGTGAGACTGCAAAGAAAAGCATGATCTAACTGACATTATGCACTTACCATGATGACAGATATGCAAAGCAGTTGTTCATTCTCGTCTACCACTATGACTGTAGCTCCAACTCACAGATGCCTCAGTACCAATCTCCTTTTCTCACAATCCCTTGCACACCACTATCACTCCAGATCTGAGTAGACTGCTTGCAGCACACACATCCACCTATATGACAGGGTCTGGTTCTCCCTTCTACATCTCTAAATGGCTTGTCTTATGAAAGAATGCTTTGGAGTCCGGTAGCTCCAAATGTCACAACAGACCTGGATATTATATACAGCCTGTAATGCTTCAGAAGGTGCTGAAAGGAGCACATGCAGCAGCTACAGAAATATCATCAAAAAACATGTTATGAGGAAAAAAAGAATGACACATGGCTACTGTCCTTGTAGTGTGTGATTTAGGCTCTACTACTAGAGAATTACCATTTGTGTAACAAATACATTTAACATGGTCAGATGACCATCTAGAAAAAGTTACTTTAGAAACTTCTGTTCCCAGTTTGTTAGCAGCAAAAGAAAAAGTTCTAACCATGATGGAGGCAGAACCGCTTCAGCCTATGTACATCTAGACAATGAAGAAGATGTACATCATTACTGAAATGATTCTGGAAGAACAGAAAAAGAATAATGGATTGATCAATGTTTGTTTCATCAGCAGCCTTAGGCAAGAATGAGGTGTTACCTAACAGAACAACTCTACCTTTACGTAAAACATGATATGGTGGGCTAACAATGGGGGCAGGGTTGGCATAATGGTTAACAACTTTACAACACACAAGATCTGAAACTCAGATAGGAGCCTGGTGGATGCAGAGGCCACCTGAAAAAGGACTTTCAAGACAAGAACTTCTTTTCAGCCCAGGAGTCTGGTTCAAATGGGGTTGAGTCAATCCATCCACCAACAAAATTAAGGTCCTAGGGTGGGACAGATTCCCTAGTGGGATATCTGAAGAAGAAAATTCTCATCGGAATGGTCTTGCACAGTAAAAAAAAAAAAGCAAAGGAAGAATTCTGGTAGCCCACATGAAAGTTACAAATGGCTGCCTTAAGGCACTTCACAAACAAAAAGCTCAATCAAGAAAAAAGAATGCAGTAACGGTAATCCAGGATCATAACTAGTGGAGCTGAAAAAGGGTCCATACCATTCTCTCATACCTGCATAACAAAACATGCCCATTTGTCCTTGTACTTTTTGCTGCCACTAGGCTTCTGGGTAGGAACAAGGGCATGAACCACCTTGTCAGGATTTGAATGGTCTCTAATCATCACTGGAAGTGGATACAGAGAGTGGTTAGTCTGAAGTCACGGAGGTCCAGCTTAAGTTTTTCCAGCCTGAGAGACTTTTCAGGAGGTGAGGTCACTGCTACCGTACTCTTCATGAGCACCCTTGGGATTGAGGAAAGTCAAAACTGCATGGCATGAAACTGATGCTGACTAGCTCCCACCCAAATAAGGAAGAACCTCTTTGACTCATTGGTAATTCTGGTATGTCTGTATGTGTCTGCGAGGTCCAATGAGCATATCCAATCTCTCCTGGACAGACATGAAAATACTGACTGCATGTTGGTCACATGGATCTTGTGTCTGGAAACAAACTGAGTTAGACCACTTAAGTCTAGAATGCACCTGGTATCCTCGGTCTTTTTGGGCACCAAATAGAATATTGAGTAGAAGCCGAACCCTGTCTGGTCTGGTAGGACTTCCTGGATGAATCTTTTCTTGAGGAAGTTTGCAACCTCTAATAGTGCCACCCTCTTCTAGTGGGATGGAATGTTAAGATGAGGATAGCAAATTGTCTGGGGAAGGCTTGGACGGTAATTATATAATCCCTGGATATGGCATCCAAAATCCACTGATGTATGTGATGGCTTACCACAATAACTAATGGAGGGACAATCAGCCCACAACTACATCCAGAGTGGAGCAGCTTGGAAAACCTTCAAAGTGAGTACTACTGGCCCCAGACTGGGGTCCATGGAACCAACTGTTGTCCTTTGCACCTCTGCCACTGAGCTGATATCCTGCCTGGTAGTTGCTACCACTACCACCACTGCAGCAGCAGCACAGTTTTTTTCTCCCAGCGAAGGTTGTATTCAGGTCACTGGCAATGTGGAACTAGTTCCAGTGTGGATTCATTTGCATCCTTGAAAAATGGTTATAAACAGACAAGAATGCTACACAAACTGACATTATATTCTCACCCTCTTTTTAACTATCCAGGTTTGCTTTTCAAGGAAGTCCGAAGACATTGGTGCCATTATAGGGGTGGTAATGAAGGATGCCAAAACATTTTTGAGGAACTCATTAAGGTTGAAGCCAGGCACAATGGTGACTCTGGTGTCAGCAGCCCTTGCTGCAACATAATGTTTGACATGGTAGCCAAGGTGGAGACCTAAGTATCAGGTTTATTATACAACCTGGCATCCCCCACCTTTAATATATTAGATATCTTGTCTATTACATCACATAAAAGCAGCTCATCTAAGCTAATTAGCCAATGGCTCATAGCAATGACTTTGAAGATGTGTATACCACTTTCCACCAAAGTGATTCAGCCCCCCCCCCCCCCACAGATGAAGAATCCAGGAAGCTTTGATTTTCCTCAGATGTCTCCAGGTCTCATGGCATAGAGATAGTCTGAGGATCATATGCTCATATATTTGCTTACGCACCCTTACGCCTATGGGCTTAAGTCATATGGTGGACATATGGCCATATGAACTTTTTTTGGATTTTGTACCCCAGCAGGCTGTCAGGTTACCTTGGCAAAATAACCTAATAATGTTGGAATACTGCAACAGTGATCTAAGGAAGGACATCTTGGCAAAGATGTTGAAGCAGCTGACAGATGTCAAAGTATTCATATCACAGCTGTACCAGTTAATACCAGCTTCTTCAGAGTCGATAATAAAAACATGAAAAATGGAGAGGAAAGCCTCATTTGTCCTATGACAGAGGGAATAGATGGATGTTGATCATCTCCTCCCAAAAACCTGGAAATGGAAAAGATGACAGAAAATTTCTTATGGGTTCAACAAAAGCCCACCACAAATCTGTTATAATTAAAATCAAGTACAACAGTCTCAGCATTGAGGATTCTAGCCTTATATTACTATTATTATTATATTATTATTAATATAGTCCACATTATACTCCACATATTGGGTAGAGACTAAGCTACAGAACAGTGAGTAAGCATGTGTACGTGGAGGAGGGTGGAGGCATAGTGGACTCCAAAGGATATGTGTCAGAGGCCTCAGACACAGCCTAACTCATCGGAAGGAACTGCAAGAGCATCCCCTGCCCTTTAACAACCTCTAATCTGGGTGGACTAGCTGATGGAAAAATTAAGTGTTTCAAGTCTAGCGTGTTTTAGAAGCTTTTCCCTTCAGTGGATATAAAAAGTTTACAGACACCTGTTAAAATTCCAGGTTTTTGTGATATAAAAAAATGAAACCACAATATATCATTTCAAAACTTTTTCCACCTTTAATGGGACCTATAGCTTGTACAATTCAACTGAAAAACAAATCTGTTAGGGGGAAAAATATAAAAAAATAAAAAACGTACAATACGCTGATTGCATAAGTGTGCACACCCTTAAACTAATACTTTGTTGTGTGTGCACACCCTTAAACTAATACTTTGTTGAAGCACCTTTTGACTTAATTACAGCATTCAGTCTTCTTGGGTAGGAGTCTATCAGCATGGCACATCTTGACTTGGCAATATTTGCCCACTCTTCTTTGCAAAAGCGTTCCAAATCTATCAGATTGTTCTCTTGTTCACAGCCCTCTTCAGGTCACCCCACAGATTTTCTATTGGATTTAGGTCTGGGCTCTGACTGGCCCATTCCAAAACTTTAATTTTCTTCTGGTGAAGCCATTCTTTTCTTGATTTGGATGTATGCTTGGGGTCATTGTTGTGTTGAAAGGTGAAATTCCTCTTCATCTTCAGCTTTCTAGCAGATGCCTGAAGGTTTTGGGCCAAAAGTGACTGGCATTTGGAACTGTTCATAATTCCCTTCATCTTGAATAAAGCCCCAGTTCCAGCTGAAAAAAAAGCAACCCCAAAGCATGATACTGGCATCACCATGCTTCATTTTGGTGATGCAAAGTGTTGTTTTTGCCCAAATGTACCTTTTGGAATTGTGGCCAAAAAGTTCAACCTTGGTCTCATCAGACCATAACACATTTTCCCACATGCTTTTGGGAGACTTGATGTACTGTTTCACAAACTTTGGCTGGGCTTGGATGTTTTTCTGTGAAAGAAAAGGCTTTCATCTTGCAACCCTACCCTATAGTCCAGACATATGGAGAATACGGGAGATTGTTGCCACATGTAGTACACAATCAGTACTTGCCAGAAATTCCTGAAGCTCCTTCAGTTTTGCTGTAGGTCTCTTGGCCGCCTCCCTGACCAGTTTTCGTCTTATCTTTTCATCAATTTTGGAGGGACGTCCAGCTCTTTGCAATGTCACTGTTGTAAACAACCGCAACAGAGGATTCTGCACGGATGGCAGGTGCAATGGCTCAAAATAGTATCAAAAAGTCACAAAGCAGCCAGCACTAAACTGGAAAAAGAGTATTTATTATGTGGCACCACAGAACACAAACTAGTTTCAGCCCAATGGCCTATTTCGATGTATACTTCAAACTGCAGTCAACCTCCTATTTATATGTACAACCAAAAGTCTTAATTAATCATTAATCAAACAATTATAGATGCTCATTTAGACCAGGTGGAAATAATCCACCCAGTTTCACAATCCATGATTTCTCTTTTTTGTTTAAAATATTGTGCCAACCTGTTTTAAAGGATCTGTTGCCCATAATTCTATCAATAATGATAAATTTAAATCTAGCTGTGTTATGTACCATAGTACTTTTGTACAAAGCATTAGTTAAATATTTATTTTTAATATTGCTAAGATGTTCTGAAATGAGAAATTTGATAGGTATGAAAGTGTGGCCAATGTAAAAGGCCGAGCAGGAACAAATTGCAAGGTAAATGGCTAAATCACCGCTACAGTTGAAGAAAACATTAATAGAAAAAACTTTTGAGGTGTTTTTACTAGTAAATTCTTTCGTCTGAAAAATGTTTGCACAAAAAGAGCAATGCCCCAAGGGTAACAGCCCACCACTGTTGTCCCATATTTTTTCCACTTTTTGATGACTGTCTTCACTGTATTCCATGGTATATCCAATGCTGTGGAATTTTTTTTGTACCCTTCTCCTGACTGATACCTTTCGACAATGAGATCCCTTTAATGCTTTGTAAGCTCTCTGCAAACCATGGCTTTTTGCTGTAGCAGGCAACTGAGTAAATGTCAGGAAAATCGTACTAGGGCAGCTGAACTTTATTTGGAGTTAATCAGAGTCTCTTTAATTGATGGCATGTGTGTACCCAAGAAGAAAATGTTGTAATTAAGTCAAAAGGGTGCTTCAACAATGTATTAGTTTAAGGGTGTGCACACACAATAAGTATTAGTTTAAGGGTGTGCACACTTGTGCAACTAGCATACTGTATTTTTTTAAATTTTTTCCCCTAACAGATTTGTATGTTTTTCAACTGAATTGTACAGGTTATATGTCACATTAAAGGTGGGAAAAGTCTAATTTTCTTACATCACAAAAACCTGGCATTTTAACAGGGGTGTGTAAACTTTTTATATCCACTGTATGTTTGCAGGAGGGGTCAAAGTCAGAGGTATTGGCAGATGCCACAGAGCATAAAAATCCCTTCTGCCCTTTTTCCTTTTCTAAACAGAGCTAAAGACTCAGCTTGACATCAGATGACATACTTACTGAAGTGAGAACAGTGGGCACAGTTTGGAAAGTCATGCTCCAAGCCCAGGCAAAACAAACTAAAAGAGTGAAAGTCTTGACGTGAAATTGTTTTTTTCTCACTCAAGAAAAGTATTACTTTTACTACTTATCTAACAGCAAACCAATTTGATAAAATAAGGAAAGGTTCCCCAAATGAGCATCATGGTCTGAAGAAGCTACTGTGAAAGTGCTAACCTGTGCACATATTAAACTTGTTTTATAACAGAAGAAACTATCTTGTGCTTTTAACTCCATTTGCATGGTCGCACACACCAAGGAACTGCTTGTTTTTGTCAGTATAAACAATAAGCAGACTGAGTAATGGCAGAGGACTGAACTTCAACATTTATGAGGGGCAGAAAAATCATTTCTCTAGAAATGTTAAGTATTGCTTACTAACAAAATTGAAAGTTATGTACACCCCATAACAATAGATTCATGCTGCCTTTCTCCATTGCGTTCAACCTGAAGGACTTCAGATCTGACTCGGATCCGATGCTGACCAATTTAAAGTCTTCAGCCTGCTTGGCTCCACCTCCATTAACCATAACTCCCCACTCCTCCCAAATCAAGTTTTCCCCATCAAACAGACATAATGATATACCACATACAATTGAAAGCATATCTCCCACCACTAAGGATAAGACAACCAAGAAGAAAGCAAGAATCCAAAATGTGAAATAAATGACCCTCAATGGCCAGTCATCACAGAAGGAAAGACCTGACACATCAGCATTAAGGCAGGGGACAGAAGGGTGGGGAGGATGAACCAGATGGATACAGGCAATATTGATCTATTGTTATGGTGAGAACATAACTTTTGTATCTCATGCCATCTGCTCCATCTAGCTTCAACCTGTGGGACAAAGTCCCCAGCCACAAATATTCCTCAGAAGGAACTAAGGAAGGATATTCCATAATGCAGTGGAGCCAAAGGAAGCCCTTGATCTAGATAAGATGTCAAGCTTATGACACAAATGAGTGATGATCCAGCCAAGTGGCAGCAACATAAATATCATCCATATTAACTCTAGAAAGGAAAACCATAGAAGTAGCTACAGCCCTTGTTGAATGACCTTTAGGTTTGTGTAGACGGATCTTACCTTTTAACGAATATGCAAACAAAATACAGTCCGATAGCCACTTGGATAAAGTCACTTTAAACACACGCGAGCCCAGCCTGGATTTTGAAAAAACAAACAGCTGACTTAATTTTCTGAAAGACTTGGTATGGTCAAGACAGAATCTCAATTGCCAATGTACATCCAGACAATGTAAAAGATATTTACCTTTATTGGAAATACTCAGGAAAAGCATGGGGAGAACAATGGAGCTGTTAAGGTTATTCTTGGAAGCTAGCTTGGGCAGAAAAGAAGGGCTGGTACAAAGAGAAACCCTATCTTTGTAGAACACCAACTAAGGGGGTGAAGAATCAAGAGCTTGCAACCCCTGAACCCTTCTTGTGGAAGTAATCACCACCAAAAACAAAGTCTTCCAAGACAAAATCTTCAAGTCCAAAGAGGCTGATGGTTCAAAAGTAGGACCAGCTAGAACCTGGAGAATGAAGGGCAGATCACAGGGATGGACCGGATCCCATACTAGGGGAATGAAGAAAAAAGTACCTTTGAGAAAAGCCTTGGAAATCCTGATGGAAGCCAAAGGCACACCAACCAATGTGAAAATTAGAAATAGCCACTAACTGTACTTTGAGAGTACAAAAGCTAGAACCTGAGCTAAACAATTCAGTTAGAAAATCCAACATGTACACCAAAGGGGCAAAAAAGGGTCGAGTCCTCTAGCCTTCACCCACAAAACAAACCTTTTCCATTTTCTGATATACTTCTCTAGCAAACTGCTTTTGAGAGGAAGACAAAATATGGAACAATCGCCTGTGAAAGCTTGGGTTTCCTGGCCATATAGGGAACTACAGGAACCATCCAGTGAACTTGAGGGGCTAAAGACTGGCAGGGGGGGGTCCAGACCTACTGGATGAGAAATAAGATCCAGAATCGTATACAGTACCCAAGGAGATATTTCCGAAGAGGCCAAAAGAAGGAGGACTACACCTCAAAAGGCCAAAATGGGGTGAGAGGGATCACTGTGGCTCTGCAGCAGGCTGTTTTCTGCAGAAACTTTAAAACTTTACCAGCAAAGGAACTGGAGGATAAACAAAAGTTCCAGGGGCCAAGAAAGCACCAGAGCATCCCTTGGTGACTGACCCCGAGGGGGGACGATGGTATAATAACTGTTGCACTTGGTGTTGGATGGGGAGACAAACAGGTCGCAACACAGAGTACACAAATGGCAATCTGAAATGCCACTGCTGGATTTATGGACCTCACTTGAGGCAACAAAATGTTCCTGCTGAAGCTCTGAGAATGTTGGACTTCCCAAGATATAAACTGCTACCAGGAACTGTTGAGAGAAGATCTCTCACTGTCAAACTCTCATGGCCTTCTGTCATGTTCTCCCTTGTTTGTTGAGATACTAGATGACTGACATATTGTCCATCTGTACAGCAATCACACCTCTGGGAATGGTGTCCTGAAAGTTCTGCAATGCAAGGAGGACCTCTCTCACCTATAGAACACTGATGTGAATATGGGCGTCTGCGGAAGACTGTCCTCCCTTTAAAATGCTGCTCTGACCCCCACCCCAGGAGGGAGGCATCCATGGTGACCTTGGATGATGGAGAAGGAATTATAAATGGTCTCCTTTGGGTTACCAAGGGAAACAGTAACCACCACTGAATTTGTTCATGACACACCTTTGTTAACCGTATAGGGAAATCCAAGGGATGAGCCAGGAAGGACCACTGACTCTAGAGTTAGTCAAATCTAGGGCCCTCAAGTGACATCTGGCCAAGGGAACCAGTCCTGTCGATGCTGCCATATCACTCAGAAGTTTCCTAACTGCATGAGCCAGTGGTCTCAGAGTTGCAAGCACAGACAGGGCCGGAGCCTGAAGGCTGAGAACTCTGGAGCTTGGGAACCTGACAATTTGATGGATCGTGTCTAAATGACACCCCATGAACTCTAGAACTTGAACAGGCTGAAGGCTCGATTTTGGATAGTTCACTGTAGTGCTCAAGTTGTCACACAGTTGGAGTAAGGAGTTCCTGGTCAAGATCAATAAAGTGTTTGTGGCAGCTGTGAGGAGCCAATCATCCAGGTATAGAAAGACCTGAAAACCCTGCAACCAGAATCAGGCCACGACCACTGCCATGCAACTGGTAAAACAACCAGGGGGCTGTGGGGAGACCAAATGGCAGGGCCCTGTACTGGTAATGATTGGCTCCCAGCCAGAAGCAAGAAGCAAGGAAAACTCTGGGAACACCAATCTATCTTGATGTGATGGTAAGCGTACTTCAGGTCTTGCGAGCATATCTAATCATCCTTCCTCAGAAGAGGTAAGATGGACTGCACCGTGACCATCTGGAACTTGGTCTTTTTGACAAACTAGTTTAGTGTGCTCAAATCCAAAATTGTTCTGACGTCTTGTGTTTTTTTGGAACTAAAAAGAACCTGTACGAGACCCCGAAGCCTATCTAGCCTGGTGGTACCTCCTGAATGACTCCACTTATGAGCAACCTTTGAAACTTTGCTGCTGCGTAAAGTGTTGTATGGAGTGGAACACCTGGGAGACATTTTAGGTGATAGTTTGGGACCTCTTAAAAGGGAATGTAATAACCTTTGGATATGACTCTCAACACCCAGGAGTCTGAGGTGATGGCCTTCCAAGCTCTTGGGTGGAGAGCTCAACCGCCTCCACAGAAGAGCAGCTGGGCAACCCTTCAGGATCTCTGAAAGGGCCCACTGGAAAAATTCTTGTGGAAGCCTTGCCCTGTGGGTGGCATCTGTTATGATTCCACCCCCCACCCTCGGGAGGAACCCTTCTGAGGAGAGTCCTGGGAAAAGAACTGTGACTTTCTTTAAAAGAGATGCTTACCCCATTTTTGATTCCTAGAAAAGGTTAACTGGAAGGTAGAAAAGCATACTCCAATGGAGGACAGAGTCTTCCCATCTTGTTCGCTCCTCGTCAGACCATCCTTAATCTTGGGCCCAAACAAAGAGGACCTGTCAAAAGGGGAATTGATAAAGATCACTTTGAAACTGTCCAACAAGTTACACAATTCCATAAAGGTGTTGCACCGCATTGCATTCCCTGAGCTTGCTGCTCTAACAGCCGCATTAGAAATGAGTCTCATTGAAATACTTGAGATGGAAATCAAAGCAGACAACTGAGTCTACAGTTTTTCTGAGTATACTAAGACTGCTGTGTCTTGAGGGTACTTGACACTTCAGACTCTAAGTCCCATTGACGCTTTGTCAAGTGAGATAAGTAGTTAAGTGCTCTCAATACAAAAGTTGATGAGGCATAGGCATGCTTCCCTAACTGATCCAGCTACTGAGACTGTTCGGGGAGTGGATTGAGGAGGTCTACTCAGAAATCTCATTCTTGGTGGCTGCCACCACCACAATGGCATTGACAGGTGAACCCTTACTCCAATGAGTCCTGTCTTTGGAAGCGGAAGGGAATACAAATGAGAGTTATCTGATACAACAATGTCACTAAATAAGCAAAAATGTTTATAGACAAAAGGAGGTCTAAACAGTAAAATTACAGCAAAAGTACTTGGGTGGAATATGCCATAATGAAACAAAGACTTTAAAGCTGTGGTCCTCTGCTCAATTTTTTTTAAGCTTTATTAGTCAGTTTTAGGTTGAATAAATTCTTGGAACCAAGCACTATACAAATCAATAAACATGTAAGGCATAAAAGCATTAAATTATAAAAATAGAGACAATAATAAAACTAGGTAAATATAAAAAAATAAAAAAGAACAAATAAAGACTGTTAAGATGGTTTATAAGCTCTTGTACATTTAGTAATGACGTGGGGAAAAGTTCCCAAATAGATTTGTATCAGAATAAAAGTCTCTTTTGAAATAAACTGATCAAATCTATATAAAATATCGACATACCAAATTAAGGCTTGATTAACTGAATACAAAACTACTTTAATCTCCGATCGAAAACATATCACACCATCTCCACAAAAGAGCAATATTTTACATGTACTTTGGTTATCAGAGTCCCATGAACTGCATCCTTTCATGCTAATGTGATGTCAGGAAAATATGCAGCTATACTGGCCAGAGTATGGTAAACTTGCCACGTACTTTCTTCATTATTTGCATTCTCTACGAACAAAGACATATATAATAAAAACTGTCAACAAGCAGTTTACAGATGCTCCCCTTAACTATATATGGATTATTAACAAACAACAGGTTAAAGCAAATAGAGTTGTCTCATTTAAATTGAGCCAATTACTGAAAAGAACCATCAGGAATGAAAACCAACCAAAAGTTAAGTTAAAAAATCTCTTACATGGAAAATAAGGTGCTAGCACAACTGAATTTTATACAAAGAAACATTTTTGACCAGATTGTAAAAGTATGGTATCACAACTGACTGTTGTGCAATAAATAAATAAAGAAACAATATACATTTGAACATCTCATAAGCCACACAGGGAGCTAGGTGGCATTTCCTCTAGATACTTCTATTGAACTCCATAGAGAACAGAGATATGAATCAGATTGTCAAAAACTTCCCATATTTTTAAGTACAGATATTTCTTTTAAGATGTATACACAGTTTAAAAGATTAAATGAACTTATCAAGATCTGTGAATATTAATAAATATTTTAGAAATGTGAGACTCTGGAGAGGTGGAGATATGCTCTAGAGAGCAGAGGAATGAAGGTCAGCAGGGCTAAGACAGAATATATGTGTGTAAATGAGAGGGAGGGTAGAGGAACGGTGAGGATGCAGGGAGAAGAGTTGGTAAAGGTTGACGAGTTTAAGTACTTGGGATCAACAGTTCAGAGTAATGGTGAATGTGGAAGAGAGGTGAAGAAGGGAGTACAGGCACAGTGGAATGGGTGGAGAAGAGTGTCAGGAGTGATTTGTGACAGACGGATACCAGTAAGAGTGAAAGGGAAGGTCTACAAGAGGGTAGTGAGACCAGCTATGTTATATGGGTTGGAGACAGTGGCATTGACAAAAAGGCAGGAGTCAGAGCTGGATGTGGCAGAGTTAAAGATGTTAAGATTTGCACTCGGTGTGACTAGGATGGACAGGATTAGGAATCAGTATATTAGAGGGTCAGCTCATGTTGGACAGTTTGGAGACAAAGCAAGAGAGACGAGATTGCGTTGGTTTGGACATGTGCTGAGGAGGGATGATGGGTACATTGGGAAAAAGATGCTAAGGATGGAGCTGCCAGGTAAGAGGAAAAGAGGAAGGCCTAAGATAAGGTTTATGGACGTGGTGAGAGAGGACATGCAGGCGGTTGGTGTGACAGAGCAAGATGCAGAGGATAGGAAGAAATGGAAAAAGATGATCCGCTGTGGCGACCCCTAACGGGAAAAGCCGAAAGAGGATGATGGATTTTAGAAATGTGCTGAGTTAAGAATTTACATAAATGTACATATAAAGATGTCCATCTTGATAATGTATTTTTTGAAATAATAGAAAAAATGCAGGCCATTTGGTTAGAGTTTGCTTTATCTTATTCTTGCATTATTATAAGTTACTTAAGTGATAATCAGAATTGTTTTGCAAAAATGTAACGCCAAGGTACTATTTTTCTGACAAAACTGCACTAGCATGGTCATGAAGATTTAAAGATCAGATAATCTTAAAAAGAAAATAACACTAATTTACTTAAATGTAATACTAGAATGCTCTACAGAATAAGTTAATGATATCTATTATCTTAACAATGTTATGTAATGGTAATGGAGCTTGAAAATAACACTCTTTCATCATCTGCAAATGTAGTGTATGGCACAGTTATCTGATTCTGTACTAACATATCTTAAGCAGAGGTTTTACACAAAAAATAAATAAACACGGTGATAACAGGCATCTTTGACACATGCCATTTTTGACACAAATTGGTTTAAAAGGTTGGCCATTAAAGTACAGTGTGGTTAAGGACTTCACAGTTTTTTTTTTTAACTGTGTCAATGCATGATTGAAGAAATTTAAATTTAGCATGAAATGTGAACAGAAAATGTTAATAAACTCTGTTGAAAGCATAAGGACCATCAACTGGTACTACAAGAATACAGCCATTGTACTGATCTCTGAGTAACACAGACACAAGTACATACATAGTAATGGTTTGATTAGACATTTGCCAGAATTTTTGAAACTCAGTTGAATTGTGGAATCAATGCTTGGTCATCTATATTTGATTTTTGCTGGCTAAAACTGTAGTATGTATCTTTAACTCAATATTTATTAGGGTTATAGGCCTACAATTTGTAAGAGTAGGCAGATCTGTACTTGGTTTGAAAGAAAGCATGGTCATAATAACACCACGGTAATAACATTTAACTATTTTTTTTACAGAAAACCTTTTATAGAATTTGGACATAAAACCACCTGGTCCAGAAGGCTTGCTATTTTAAGAAACTTAATAGACAGCAAAACTTCTTCAGCCCTAAAAGGTTGTTCAAGACCATCTTCGAGATCATTGGGAATCTGAAAAAAGTTAAGCATATGTAGAAAGTCCTTTATTTCTTTTAACACCCCTCACCCGTTTGAATTACCATATGATGTTTTTCTTTAAATTTTGTGAAATTAAATCCATTCTATTCCTCTGATAATGTTATCACCTGGAACCTGGATCCATACAGACTATTTATCCAATATTTTCAAATCAGCAGAAGATAACTAATGGTTTGAAATGATACTTAACTCATTTTTCAGTGATTTAATTTGTCTGACAGTAAAATTCTGAACAAATTTTATGGCAAAAACTGAAAGCAAAACAAAATAATTCTTTAAAGTTATTTTACAGTAGATTACCCAATACATAGCATGGCATAAAACTGTGGTTTAGTATTTTTTACTTGACCCTGTGAGACAGCAGTGGATATAGTAAACTTAAGGGAAAATGAACAATGTAGTCAGTCATAAATATAACATCAGAAGAGGAGTCTAATTAAAGGCTGAAGAATACAATAGAAGCGGTGTCAAACTGGAAATAAGTAGGATGCAGAACTATAAATATAAAAACCTCTGTGAGATGGTGCTATCCTTCACAGGAAGTAGAACTCTTTGGTAGTACTGAGTGGATAAATGGTGCATGACAGAATACTTGTGTGCATTGTTTTTACTAATTTTAACATTTACAGCCAAAGATCCTCAAATCAAAAACCAAGTTTCCAGAAGACTGCGACCTAGAAGCAGTCATTAATGCCCCAATTGACTTAGCCATCTTGCAGGAAGGTTTTTCCCAAATAAATAACTGGTGCCAAAATCATAGACTGAAACTAACTGCCAAAAAATCATTACTGTATCCTTTGGGAAGTCACCTATCTCAGGGAGCTAACACATTGACAATACAGATCCTAAGAGTTGACTCAGTTGTTTGGATTCAGGAACCTATGTTGGTCAAAAGCTAGGTCACTGTCCACAAGTGCCCATTGTCGTAAAAAAAAGCCCTTCTATACTGCACAGCTTATAAACTAACGGGTTGTGTCTAGATCTGGGGATGTCATTGCTCCTCTTTATTCAGCCCTCAGTAGGCCAATCATGGAGTATAATGCCCTTTTGGCATGTATCTGCCCAGGCACATGCAACAACCGGAATGCCCACAATGACACCTTACTAAAAGGATATAAAATATAAGCAATATGTCCTACATGGACTGATAAAAAGCCCTGTCACTATACTCAGTATCCTATAAACTGCTAACATGAGACCCATGTCTGTCATACAAGGCATCCTCCAATACAATCCTAAAATATTTACTGCATATCAGCAAGTCAAATGGCATCAGAAATATTCAGTCTAGTGATCTAAACCTCTTCTGCAACATCAACAGAATAGTTTAGAGAGACAGGAATATCACAGAGAGGATATTGCTGATGTGGAACAGACTATCCATCCACATAAAACAAAGCACATACCTTCCCATATTCAAATGCAACTTAGATCTATGGATGGGAAACAGAAAAGTTACCCCAGTACTACCCTATGTACTACTAATAGACAGAGGCAGCTTCTAAATTATTTATTCAATTCATGGGTCCCCTCAAACTATCTATTGTATGATCTCAATAATTCTTATTAGAGGTAATATATAATTATGAACCATGGCAAGGGTAAGGCCAATCTTTAACCAAAGAGAATAGGTTAATTTGCTCATCAAAAAGAAAAATGGCTAGGCTTAAAATGGCTCTCAATGGCAGCTAGCCTAGTACTTACTTATGAGCCTATAAAGTAGAACAATGTTTCACAGCAATCCAGAATGTGGCTAACAAAGTGGTCTTTGCAAAAAAAAAAAAAAAAAAAAAAAACTGTTCCAAACATTATATTTTAGTTTCCAGTGTTGTAATCTATGAAATGGCATAACGGGGAAAACAACATCATACAAAAACATGTTGACTTAAGGTAAAAAGACTGAGTTTACATGTACTAGACTACTGAAAGATGTAACTCGACTGAAATACAATGCACTTACCGTGTTATACAGTTTATCAAATTCAGCATACCGTCTAAGAACAAACCATTCTTTTCTGCCAACTGAAACCATAACTTTGTAAACCTGTAAGAAAAAAAAAAACACACAATAAATTTAATGAAGCAATAATTAATAGGAATACAGCACATTAACTTCAGTTAACTTCACAGGTGGTTGCACTGACACAATACCAACCATGTAGCTATACCTGCTAATCCCATTATCTCATATCATATTGTACTTCTTCTTCTTTCGGCTTTTCCCAGTTAGGGGTCGCCACAGCGGATCACCTGTCCGCTCATGACTGGCAGTGGAGTTTTACAGTGTCGAGTTGCCAGTCCGGCACCCAACCTTCCACAGAAGGCACACACACACACACACGTACTCACACCTTGGGCCAATAGCAAAATAAACAAATACTTCATGGCTTTCTAAATTATGGGATCACTCAGCAAAAACAAAATCCCATGTAAATCACAGGCTACTCCTCCTTACAATTCTCTACTACATTGTTCAGTGGCAATTTTCTTGAACTTACTGTGTTTCACTTGGTCTTAACCAGTTTTTTTCTATGACCACACTTCCAGCTCACTGACTTACTTTATGGGCCTTTGCTTAAATGGTACTCCACACTACCAATCACTTACAATGTCTGTTCCTCCACAATTTTTTTTTAAATAGGTAAAGTGAGACCCTTGTCATGCATAACCTGGGCCCGATGGTACATATAGAAAGAAGTTATGTACTCACCATAACGTTCCATCTGTGTCGCCCATTTTCTTTTATCCTCGACATATGGGTTCGGTTCCAAACCTCAGAATAGATTTGGTCGTTACTACATCTCGTGAAAGCTAAAAATTCTTAAGCTTAACCCTTACCCACAAGGCTCCTCTCTTATTTACCTCAGATTGAGTTTGCTGAAAACAGACAGAATGAAAAACAAAAGCCTTCATAAAAACCATACCTGGAACCATATAAGAATAACAATAAGTAATATATATCCACTATCCCTTCCACCAAAAACTTCAAGAGCAGGGGAAAGGAGGGAGGGGAGTTGAGGATAAATGAAAATGGACAACACAGATGAAACATTATGGTGAGCACATGACTTCCTTATCTGATGTCGTTAATTTTCATTTTATTCTCAACATCTGGGACAGAGTCCCCAGCTACCTTAGACTTTAGGAGGACTGAAGGAAGGATATTCATGAGCACTATAGAACGAAATGACAGTCTTCCCTGGAGACCAGATCCAGTTTGTAATGAGTAATAAAGGTATGAGGAGAAACCCAAGTTGCTGCTACACAAATATCATCCAAAGAAGCTCTAGACTGAAAAACTGCTGTAGCTACGGCTCTTGTAGAATGTGCCTTTACAGACCTAGGCAATTTAATTTTTTTTCTTATTATAGATAAAATAAATACATTCTTTGAGCCATCTGGCTAATGTCACTTTGCTCACTCGCTGGCCAAGTCTTGTAGATGAAAATGACACAAACAGTTGGTCGAATTTTCTTAAATCCTTAGTTCTCTGTAGACAGAAATGTATTTGTCTGTGAACATCTAATAAATGTAAGAAATATTCACCTTTGTTTGCAAAGCTGGGAAAAAAATACTGGTAAATTAATAGTCGGATTAATGCTGGTCTCTGACATTGCCTTTGGCAAAAAGGAAGGACTGATTCTTAACAAAACTCTATCTTTGGGGGAAATCAGGTAAGGGGGTTTTTACATGATAAAGCTTGTATTTCTGCAATTCTTCTGTCGGAAGTTATTGCCAATAGAAATATGGTTTTCTGGCATAAAAGTTTCAGATCACATTCAGCTGATGGTTCAAAGGGAGGTTGAACAACGGCTTGCAGCACTAAGTTGATTTCCTAAGGTGGGGCAGCATCTTTGTAAGGGGGGGTTAGCAAGAGTATTCCTTTTAAAAAGGCTTTGCAAAGTTTATGAGAAGCCAAAGAGTATTCTTTAAAACCATTATGGAAATTAGAAATAGCAGCTAATTGAATTTTTATGGCAGAGTGGGAACCACCTGCTTTAAAAAGTGAAGCAACAAATTCTAGGATTTTATTGCTGAGTACTGAAAAAGGATCTATATTGTTATCATGAGCCTAAAAGTTAAACCTCATCCATTTGCTAGTATACAGTTTATGGGTAGTTGAGAATACAACACATTGGGGATGAAAGTGAGGGAAGATCGGCTATTAACGGAATTGCAGAAACCAAGCTGTCAGCTTGATGCAATGTTTGGATGGATTAATCCCTCTGGATGGGATAAAAGGTCTGGAGCTGGGTCTGGAATCCAAGGCTGTTGAATCAGATAAGGCAAAAGAAAGGGGAATCATATATGTCGAGGCCAGTAATGTGCAGTGAGGATTACTTTGCTCTTCATCCTGATTGCTTTCTGTATGAATTTTGGGATTAGAGGAATGGGGGAATGTCATACAGCAGGCCAAATGTGGAGAGGAGCATCTCTCAGTGACTCCCCCGGGGGGGGGGGGGGGATCAGGGCAAAGAGTTGCTGCACTTCATATTTAGGGGAGAAGCAAATAGGTCACAGCAAGGCTGTCCCCACTGACAGAAAATCCTTTCCGTCACCTTTGGACTGAGAGACCACTTGTGAGCAAGAGAATACATCTGCTTAGTTTGTCTGCTATCACATTGGAACTCCTCAGAATGTGCATTGCTATCAGAAAGTTGTTGGAAGAGATTACCCACTGCCACACTCTAAAAGCTTCTCAACAAAGGGGATAGGAATTGGTTCCTCCCTGGTTGTTGATGTACCAAACCACTGATATATTGTCCATCTGAATCGCAACTGTTCCCAAAGGAAGAGCAGTCTCAAAGACGTGGAACAATAAAAGCACTGCTCTTAACTCCAGTGCATTGATATGCAAGTTGGCGTCTGTAGGGGACCAAGTGCCTTGGACATTCTTGCCCAGATAATGCCCCCCTCACCCTATATGGGAGGCATCCGTGGTCACTGTGGCTTGGGGTTATTATGGGACAAAGGGGCGGCCTAGAAGAATGTCTTTGGAATGCATCCACAAAGTTAAATCTTTCCTACAAAGATTGGTGATCAAAATCACATTCGACATGGGTTGGTGTAACATTGACCAGTGAGACGCTAGCAACCACTGAAGTATCCTCATGTGATATCTTTCCAAGGGAGCTAGAGTTACAGCTGCAGCCTTGGAGCCAAGTGCTTGAAGAACTAGATAAGTGGTCATTTTTGTGTTGTTGATTACTTTCTGTACCTGTACTCTGAATTTCTGTAATCTTACAGGGGGAAGAGAAGCTATAGAAGTTCGAGACTTTAGCAGGGATCTTATGAACTTCAAGTTCTGAGACTGGGGTCAATTTTCATTTCCCGTTCGATAATATCAGGGGACTTCCACACCTGGTGAGAGATCAACTGAATGTGCTCATCAGCAGGTGGAGTCATCCAAGAGGTATAGGTCAAGTGCCATAGGCCTGCAGGCACACTGACTCCTCAGAAAAGGGATTCTGGTACTTCCAGTCACCCCTCTGTTTCAATATTTCCAAAAAATCTCCAAAGGAGACATCATCATGGGGTGTACTTGGGGATCCCCCCTTCATTGAAGTCAGTGTCTTTAGTGATCAATTCCTCTGAGGAATCAAAGTGCTTCCTCTTGCACTTTCTTTTCTTAGGGACCTCCTCAGTGGAGTCATCTTGGGAGGTATCAGAAGAGGGGAGAACAGATATCAGGACTCTTGTGGTCTTGGCACTCACTGACAAAGTGGAGTGCAGGTTGAATATCTGGGTGTAAGGGACACTGGCTCCAAAGTGGAAGGGGCCGACTGCCTGACTGCTGCAGTCAGGGCTCCCTCCATGGCCTTGAAAGCTGAATGCCCAAAGAGAGAAGGGAGCCCAGAACCAAGAAAGACTGCCTCGGAACCGTGGTCACTCCCTGCTCCGAACAGACAGCTTCCAAGACCGAAGCTGAACTGATCCATGCTGAAGCCCCAAGGTGCAGAGATGGCTCCAAAAAAACAGGAGTCAACATACACCCCCCGTAGCTCTCAGGACAGAATTGGCTCTGTGAGGCTTCTGAATCTGATAGGACCAAAGACCTCCAAGCAAAAACCAGTTCCGAAGATAGGTATAGCTCTGGAACCAATACAGCTGGCACCAGGCAGCTCAGAGCCAAGACCTCTGCTGCTTCAGATGAAGTCAGAGCAGGAAAAAATGGAGGGGTAAGGGAAGGATCGGCTCCCATAACAGAGAGGGCTGAGGCCGAACAAATGCCTGAAAATCCTCTCACCCAGAGTATCTTATTCACCCACCTCTCCACATCATCTTCAGTTAAGCTCTTGATGGTATGGATAGATAGGGTGGAGAGCAATTTTGGTCTTTCCAGTAAAGGTGAAGGCAGCCTTCATGCACAGCGGTTGATAGAGGGTGAATATGAGTTTCTTGGAAGATCTACAATGGATTGCTTGTCAGTATGCTTCCTTGGTGACAAAGTAGTCGATAACGAAAGAGATGTCTGTGCCAAAAGTTTTGGTGTCGAAAATTCAAGATGCTCCGGCACCAAAATGCTAGGTGCCGAAGACTTTGCTGCTCTGATAAACTCGGTTCCATAGGTCCCTTCAGGACTGATGTTTTAGTAGAGGAGTTGGTTGGTTCCAAGGGTTCCAAATGAACTGAAGATTTAACCCTTTTCGAGGATGGTGCTGACAGAGTGGAAGGCACCAATAGGCTTCTCCTTTTTGGTGTGTCCAAAGCTTTGGAAGAAGAAGATGAGGAAGGAGAAGACATATTGGTCTTACTTTTAGCTTTGTCAGTACCACATAAGGCCTCACTGAAGGCTGATGGGAGCATACCATTCAACATAAGTTGGTTACATCTTTCCACTAGCTCCCTGTGACTGAAACTATGACATACAGAACAGTCTTCTTGAAGGTGAACAGGGCCTAGGTAATAAACACACAGCAAATGAGCATCTTACATAGGAATTTTGTGCCTTCATTTCTGCCTTTTGAATCCAGAAACTTTATATTTATCAGCCATAATGAAAATTTCAAAGTTTGTAAAAAAAATTGACGACAACAGGCCAGCTATACAAATGACAATAACACACACACGCACACACATACAGGTAGAAAAGCCTCACAAGCAGTAACACTCACTAAAGAAAGAAATAGTTTTTCTTCCTGCTGCTTTCTCCTCCATTTAAAAAAAAAACTATCAACAATGATAGATGGGAATACAGAGAGGTGTACAGAGGACAAAAAAACTATCAACAATGATAGTTCAGAATACACCAAGGTGTACAGAAAGAGAAGGAGAGAACAATTCTAAAAGGGTTAGGAAGAAGTGGGTGTGTTAACAACTAATTCAGAGGTAAAGAAGTAATGAAGTAGAAAACTCTTTCAAATTTTGAAACATATCAAAAAAGCAACACTTGGCTCGAGAGCAATGGCAAACGCGTCTATCATGGTGAGCGGCAAACAAGATCTGGGGTAAATAGGAGAGCAGCATTGTGGGTAAAGGTTAAGCTCAAGAGTTTTTGGCTTTCATGAGCTGCAGTAATGGCCAAGTCAGTTCTGAAGTTCGGAATGTTGAGGATAAAATGAAAATTAATAAACCAAACCAGTGGTCTGAGTAACCAAGATAAAAACTAGTAAACCTAAAGTAAGGCACACACGGAGCTCAGCAAAATGGACAACTGCTTTAATGAACAAGCACAAAAACAATCCACAGCAAGCTAAATCACAGCAGCACAACACAGCAAACGAAATTGCAAAGCACAAGCAACAGCACAATAACTCTGTAAAGTTAATCCACATACGTTTTCGTCACAATGACTTCATCAGATACCTAACCTCTCTTCCTTTGATGAATAAACTAATCTAATTCAAATGAACCAATGAGTGAACAAATTCAATTACACATGCAAAATGCATTAAAACACATGAACCTTAAAGGTGAATGAATCTAAAAGTTAAAACCAAAAGTATATATAATAAATAGATATTATAAATAGATATGTTTGAAGCATTTTATATAACAAAATATATATACATATCTATTTATTATATATACTTTTGTGACAAAAAACATATGTGGATTAACTTTACAGAGTTATTGTGCTGTTGCTTGTGCTTTGCAATTTCGTTTGTTTGTGCTTGTTCATTAAAGCAGTTGTCGGTTTTGCTGAGCTCTGTGTGTGCCTTGCTTTAGGTTTATAAAATGAAAATTGACAACATCAGAATAATGCAATATGTATAATAAATGGATATGAGAAATAGTCTGACATCAACATACAATGTTAATCATTTTACACACCATATCTATGCAACCATACATGTACAATATTGAAAATAAACTATAATAGTTAACAGGAAATAACTATTCACTTAGATATGATGAAAATGAAAAATTAAAACAATAAGGTTGCAAGCTGATGCTTTTAAAATGTGCCTGATGACCTCATAACTGGTTTCCTTCCTTGTTTACACTGCCTACCACCTTCTTAGACAAACATTTCAAGCAAAATGCACCTTTAGACTTTTATTTTGTCCTGCACAAATGATAAGCAGTCTGCCAGGGTTAGCACATACATGTTCGCTGTATTATTCAACTGTACTCAGTAACTGTATCAATCTATTTATTATCTGTACCTGAACTATGTATTACTTAGTAAGTAGCCTTTCTTTTACTATACATGTTACTGGAAATCTCTAAATTAATCATATTTGTTTTTAAAAATATGTATTTTAATGAAGAACAAAAGATAACACAAATAAGAGGGATTGACAAACAATCCAAGTAAACATCTCAGCTTGTTGAAGAGGTCTTCAGACATTTTCTGTTTGGCTACATATATTTAATGGAGGAAGTCTAGACTATTTGTTAAAAAAGCTGATGGCACTTGCATTATAATGTAATTTTATTTACTTATTACAATAAAAACATAGCTGTGTTAGCCAAACCACATGTAGACCTATCAGGCAAAAAACAGCCTGGCTTGCAGCCATACATCCTCCTGCAGTACAGTGCACAACTGGCAACATACTAGCATTGGGTTGGGACAAATCTGTCCGCTCTACACCACACAATTTATCTAATCCAGTAATCAAAATGAGACAGGTGACCTGCAGATATCTGGAAGCAGCCCACTATAATCAGGAATGTTTCCTTCACATAAAGCAAATGATCCCAACACAGAAGTGAATAATCCTTCTAAATTTACCTTTCTACAGTCTACAAGTGAATTTGCAGATATTAACTCAACCACCACATTCTGCTTTAAAAGACGTGAAGGTGTCATTCTGTTTAGCATGTAAAAACAATTTGTCCCAGAGATTAGTTAAATGTTGGTAACAAATTTAGACTTTAGTTTGACTGGAGAGCTGTGTTATGAAGGTACAAGAGATTCACTAGGGTAAGCACTTTAATGACACAAAAAGAAAGACAGACCTTCTCATAGGGGCCTATAAGACAGAGAGTACAGGTACAGGGTTACCATCTTGTCTTGATAGCTAAAGATTTTTAGACCAATAATAATTTAAGTTAGAAACCTTTTTTGGTCTTTCTAGCTCACACTACATCTGGCTAAGTAAATGCTAAAGGGGACACTGTACTCTATAACTGGACTAATCTAGGCTGATGACAAGGGATGACAACATATTATGGCTCCAGTTTTAATGATGAAAATAATCTCAACAAATGCCACAACTGCCTGCAGTGACGTCAACTTGTATTGTGCAAGCAAAACAGGTAGCAATGACAATGACAGAGCTATACTATCCATCACACATCAGCACATATTTTTGAATTTCTGGTGCCTTTAACCTCATTGAGTACCTCATATTATTATCTGACCTGGTTTACTGCAAGCCAGTGTACATTGTGAAAATAAATCTGACAGAGCTAGCAACACTCAGTTTTCTGCCTCATTTCCTTATGTGTATTTCTGAAGTCAAATGTTACATGATGGCAGAGGTGACTGCAAATTAGTAATTTATCTTTTATGAAGATACAGCTACAGCTTCCAGGAAAACTCTTTCTATAGGGCAACTAGTTTAAGACATGGAAATTGTAGAATGATGAGTTTTATTCCTAGTTATGAGCTGTGTCTAAGTGTGAAAAAGTACAGTGTGCTTCATTTCTGCAAGACACAATGGGAAGAATATCTTCAAGTTAATATGTCTGAGTTCCAAAACAGCAACAAATATACTATGTACAGCTGTGATGGGACAGAAAAATATCTGCAAACTGTTCTTCAAAACAGCACAAAGGAATGTTCATGAATTCCAAGAATGACTCAGACTGAATTTGGTGAGTTACACGATTCACTAGTATAACACAGAAAGTACAGTTTTGTACCTACCATAAATGTAGATGTTCGAGTGTTCACACTGCTGCAGTCATTATACTTGGGTTATCCTGCCGTCAGGCGGTTCCCCAGACAGCCTGAGTTCCAAAGTCTTGGTCCGGCATCGGTTGCTGTCGCCTCCTCCCTGACGTCAGTGTGACAGGGGTATATAAGATGCAGCTGATGCCATTTTCTTCAGTTTTTCTGGCCCCAGATGTCAGGTGCCCCCAAATAGGTAGGCAATACAAATTGCTAATAAAACATAAATAAGAAAAGCAAACTACAACTTTTAGTTACCAGCAAATACCCCCCTATAGGTAGTAAAGGGTAGAAGACCTAGGTACGTACCAGCAATAAAGAGGGGTGGAGGGAGGGTAACCTGGACTGCAGCAGTGTAAACACTCGAACATCTACATTTATGGTAGGTACAAAACTGTACTATGTTCATCGTGTTACACTGCTGCAGTCATTACACTTGGGTAGAATCCCAAAGCTGAGGTAGGGTGGCTGGTTGTATGATGCATTAGGGGTGGCTATAAGGCCCTGCAGTACTGCAGAGGCGAAGCCAGCTCTGGATTTGGAGTATAAAGGCAGATGGTAATGCTTAGTGAAGGTATGCACAGAGCTCCATGTTGCTGCTTCCAAAATATCCTTGGTAGGTACTCCTCTGAGGTAGGCCGTAGAAGTGGCTGTTGCCCTGGTGGAGTGAGATCTAATGCTGGTAGGCACAGGTTTTCCATGGTGCGTATAGCAGAAACGTACACAATGTCCTATCCATTTAGATAGTCTGTTTTGAAATGGCTTTTCCCTGTGCTCCTGCAGCACATGCTACCAATAATTGCTCAGATTTTCTGAAAGCTTTGATTTTGTCCGAGTAGAAGCGTAACTGCCTGTGAATGTCCAATGAATGCAGTAGTCTCTCCCCTTTATTCTGTGGTTTTGGATAAAAAGTTGGCAAGTGAATAGTTTGGTTTAGAGAGACACTTGAAACTACCTTGGGCATAAATGTAGGGTTAGTTCTTAAGGACACCCTGTACTGGTGAAAATGAGGAAAGATTCCACTGCCATTAGTGCCTGTAATTCTGAAACTCTTCGTGCTGATGTTAGTGCCAGGAGCAGAGCAGTTTTCCAAGAGATATATTTTAATTCTGCTGTGCTAGCTGGCTCAAAAGGAGGTAAAGTTAATTTTTCCAAAACAAAGTTGAGGTCCCAAGTTGGAGCAGGTGCTCTATGGGGCGGTCTTATGTTTTTTGCCCCTCTGAGGTACTGCTTTAGCAAAGGATTAGAGAAAATTGGTGGCTCCGTGTTGTAATGGACAGACAAAGCAGAGGCGTGGATCTTGATGGATCAAAAAGAGAGGCCTTTGTCCAGCATCTCAGTCAAATATTGTAGTATCTGAGGAATGTTTGGTACAAGAGGGTCAAGGCTGTGAACCTGGTTCCAGGAACAGAATCTTTTCCATTTATCCGAATAGGCTTTCCTGGTACTAGGCCTTCTGGTCTCCAGGATAACATCCATAGCAGTTTTGGAGAGAGGCATTGCTTGCTTTGCTAAGGTATCTTCCATGCAGCAAGGTTTAAGGTCCTTAGCTGGCTGTGGAGAATCTGATTGTTGTTCTGAGAGAGCAGATGTGGTGTTTGAGGCAAAATCCAGGGTGGTCTTTGTGCTACGTTTTTAAGATTGGGTACCAGTGCTGGCGTGGCCAGTCTGGTGCAATCAGGATCATTTTTGGCTCCTCTTGCCTGGCTTTTATGAGTACCTTTGGAAGAAGAGGCAGTGGTCGGAATGCGTATACTGTTAGGTTTTTCCAGCTGAATGAGAGGGCATCCACTTTCCATGCTTGTGGATGGTAACTCCTTGTGCAGAATTTCTGTAGCTGGCAATTCTTTGGTGATGCAAATAGATCTATTTCTGGGCTCCACCATGTTTATGTTATCATTCTGAATATTTGTGGATTCAATTCCCATTTGTGGGGATCCATAATATTTCTGCTTAAGTCGTCTGCCAGTGTGTTTTTCTCTCCTGGCAGGAATTGTGCTTGTAGATGAACCTGATAGTTTATAGCTGTGTTTCACAAAGTCATTGCTTGTCTGCAGAGGGGGCAGGAATGGGTGCCCCCTTGCTTGTTTATGTACCACATGACTGTGGTGTTGTCTGTCTTTAGTAGCAGTTGTCCTGGATGTAGTAGGACCTTGAAAGCTATAAGGGCATTTTGTACAGCTAGCATCTCTTTTTGGTTGATGTGAAGACGCTTTTGTTCTATAGGCCGCTTGCCCTGAATGCATTTTCCTGCCATGTGTGCTCCCCAGGTGTAATCCGATGCATCTGTTGTCAGTGTTTGCCTGGGTGTGGGTTGAGTAAAAGGCTGTCCCTTGTTTAGGTGACAAGCTTGAGCCCACCATCGAAACTCCTTCTGAAGGCAAGGTATTAGTGGCATAACTGTTTACTAACTTTGACAGTGTTGAGACCATACACTATTTAGGTACCATTGTGGTTTCCTCATATGCAGTCTGGCATATGAAATTAGTAGTATGCAAGATGCCATGTAGCCCAAGGCCTGCAGAATTTTTCTTGCAGGGAGTCGGGTCTTTGTTGCCATCAATTGAAAGTATTGAGTCAACTGTCCTTGCTTGTCTGGCGTGAGATAAGCCATCTGGGCCGTTGTGTTCAAGCTGGCACCCAGGAATATTATCTGTTGTGAGGGCACTAGTTTTGATTTATTTTTGTTTACTGTGTACCCCAGGCAACTTAGTAACTTTTTTACAAATGCCAGATGCTTTAGGAGAAGGTCTTTGCTCTCTGCTAGAATTAGGCAGTCGTCCATGTATGGGTAAATTTGAATTCCTCTTTGTCTGCAAAATGCAATTACTGGTGCCAGGCACTTTGTGAAGACCCTGGGCACAGCAGATAAGCCAAATGGCAGTGCAGAGAATTGATAATGCATTGGACCAGCAATGAATCTGAGGTATCTTCTGCAGTTTTGTCTGATAGGGACATGCAGGTATGCCTCCTTGAGGTCCAAGGTCACGAGCCAAGCTTGCTTGCCCAGCATGGGAAGAAGCTACTGTAATGTCAACATTCTGAATTTCTGGACATCCAGGTAAGTGTTTAGAGATGAAAGATCCAGAATAGGCCTCCAGGCTTTGTCTTTTCTGGGTACCAGAAAGTGTCTTGAGTAAAATCCTTGTCTTTGTTCCTGTGGAGGTACCTTTTGAATAGCTCCCATGGTCATGAGTGCTGTAATTTGTTTTTGAGCCTCTGCCCATTGACTTGGTGGCAAATTTGGCATTCCTTTTAACCTTGGCAGTGTGAGAAAGTGGAACCTGTAACGCTGTGAAACGATATTAAGAACCCATTTGTCTTTGGTGATCATATGCCAATTGTGATAGAAAAGGGCTAGTTTTCCTCCCAATGGGGCTGCCAAGAGAGAAATGTTTGGCAGCTGTAGTGGGAAATCATTGGGACTGTTTTTTGTAAGGTTGTTGCCTGTCTTCCCCTTCTCTCTGGTCTGGTGCACCCCATTGTCTAGGCCTGTAAGGGCCTTGTGGCTGTCCTCTACCTCTTGGACGTCTGTATTTGCCCCTTTGGGGTCTGTCTGTAACTGGAAATGACCAATTCTTGGTTGGCCAGTTTCTCCTAAATCGAAGAGGCTGTACCTGTAAGAAATCTTTCACAGTTTGCATAGATTTTGCCTTATCCTCCATTTTCTTTAGTACCTCTTCTGCCTTAACTCCAAATAGGACATCATGCTGCAAAGATGCATCCAGTAGTTATGCTTTATCATGATCTGGTAATGTATGTTCCTTTAACCATGCATGTCTTCTAATGACAGAGCCTGTAACTGCTGCTCTGCAGGAGGCCTCTAAAGAATCAAAACCACATTGCAAAGTATGTTTTCCCACTTGTTCAGCAGCATGCAATAAATCCTGCATTTCCTTAAAATTAGGAGGATCTGTATCTGAAAGCATTTTTTTGTTTCAACTGAGACATCAGAAATTGCTGATATTTTAACATGTGAAACTGGCAATTCAAAGCTCTCATTGCTAAAGTTGCAGATGTATATATTTCTTTCCCCATCTGTCTAATGCTCTGGAGTCTCTGTAGGAGGGAACTGGGTTATTTGCTGATGAGGCCCTTTGGGTCCCTGAGAAATAGTTTCTGGGTCTGCCACTGGGCTTTTATACAGAACTTTGTGTGAGTCAGGGACTCTGTAATACCTGTCTAGTTTAACTGGAGCTGGAGAGGAATCAGGATTTAAGCTGGATTCAGTGTACACATCATCCACAATATCTAACACTAGTGGAATAGCCAGGGGTCTGTGTTGAGGCAAAAGAAGAAATTCTCTGAGCCTTTTCTTGGATTCAGAATAATCCTGGCCTTCCCAATGGAAATGCTCCCTCATGGTGTGTAAAGTTTCCCCAAAAGAGTAATCCTCTGGTGGAGAGGCTGATAGAATGGATTCCTCAGCATCAGAATCCTCATAAGGGGGTAAAGAATAACCTAGGTCTGAGGAAGACTCTGAGGTAATGGACACCTGGTCGGAGGAGTCATAATCCACATCCTGTCTGGGCCTTTTATCGGGAGGGGGATGGGACCCCCTGATCAGAGTGATCAGGTCTTCGGCCATTTTGAGCATTTGTTTCTTAGGCATGGAGGCCTGTCCTGGAGACCGTGATTTCTTTGATTTAAGAGGCGGTTTAGACATAGAAGAGGGTTTAAGGCTAAGCTGACTAGGTCTGAAGACACCCTCTGAAGTTACAGGTGGCTCATGTGCACCGGATCCCTCTGCAGGGTCGGTTTCGGTAGTCTGTAAAACTTGGGAGTCCGATGGCCCAGCCATCTCCATTAAGGAGTCGGTGGCTGCCTGTTGTTCTGCAGAAACGGTTGTCAGGGGCTGCGAAGGCACCTCGCTGAAAACCGGAGAACCGGCGACTGGCCTAGAAGAGGCTTCGTCGTCAGTTTTGGGCCTCGGATGCCTGTCTTTGTCTTTGAGCTTTTTATGAATTGCGGTCATCGGAAGTTCCGAAAGCATCGTATAATTAAATTTTCTGCCAAAATAATGTCGGGCAAAATCAAACCGACGTTTAATAGTGCGCTTGCCAAAACCGACAACCAGTGACGTCGTGGTCTGGGCCTAGGCATGGGATGCAATAAGAATGGAAATCCTTATCAGGTATTTGCTTCCCACAAGAAATACAGTTATTAACTTTTACTGACATCGGACTGAGGCAAGAAAAAGTTTCCCCAATGGGGTACTTAGCTTTGTAGAAGACTTCGGTTCTGGATTCGGAAATGAAAATCTCAGGAGTCGGCCGACCGGCACTTGCAGACTGCTTTTGCTTCGGGCATTGCGCGGCAAGAAAGACTGAAGAAAATGACGTCGGCTGCATCTTATATACCCCTTTCGCACTGACGTCAGGGAGCAAACGATGCTGGACCAAGACTTTGGAACTCAGGCCGACTGGGGAACCGCCTGACGGCAGGATAACCCAAGTGTAATGACTGCAGCAGTGTAACACGATGAACATCTGTGCGTGGTATCAAAAATTATTAGTTAAGTAACACCCAGTTGACAGAAACACTGTTAAACCCACTGATTGCTGGATGTAAAGTGAGAAAAATCACTTTAACACAGTTACAACAGCTTATGTTGGAGATATACTTGGGTAGTTTCTTCTAAGGCAGAAGATTTGAAAACTAGCAAAAATACAGTAACTCCAAGCTCTGGGAGTAATGAGAAGGATGAAAACCATGAAAGTTCTGCTTGAGGTGTAGCTATAATCACTCTATAAATGTCCTGCAACTAATCAAGTGTGCAAAAACTGTGGAAAGACAACTTATTTTGATAAGATATACTTACAGCCAAATATAAAGCATGTGATTTTTTAAAAAAATATGAAATAGGCTGTCTCCATGCACAGCACATATTGAAAATGTGCACAGACTTAGTGTGGAAAACTGACACAGAATTTGGTACAAGAGGATAGAGTAGAAATCTGTGAAGAAACTTCTGAAGCACTCAATCTACAAAAGAGAAAGTTAAAACTACTGAAATATAAATTGCACAACAGTTCAGGTCAATGTGTTTCCTCCTACTTTATTTTGCTTTTGCCTCTTCTTAAAAGTACTCCATTTCATTTATTCTGCTGCAGCCTGATTAAATTGTAACTGTTATTCTAAGTCTTTTGGTTTAAGCACTTGGCCTTCATACCAGTTGTTTTACATTAAGGTTTGTGATCTGCACTGTTGTGGCAGGGCATGTGGGAATTGCTGGTTGAAGGCTCAGTGTCTGCTATTCTAAAAGTGTATTAGTTCTGGTTTAAGCACTTGGGCTTCAGGTCAGTTATTCTACATTAAGAAGGTTTGTGGTCTGCACTCTTGTGGGAGGAGAGGCTGGATTCTGCCCTTCTGAATTTCTGGTCACAGGCTTATTGTGCCAGCTCATTTGAACTGTTTCTTTCTGAAATTGGTGCGCCTTGTTGTTGTAGCATTGACCAGATTCAGGCCTGCTGAATCTAACTTTGTTGAGCACTGATCCAGGCCATCTTTTTTGGAGAAGGTTCCCCTGCACCCTAGTGGCAGGTGTGTGCAGTTAGAGCTTGTCTGATTGAAGACTGCTGGAACAGGGCTCAGTTTTGACCTTTTTTCTGGTTAACTGGGTAACTTGTTTAAATCCGTTTGTTTGTTTTCTATTGTTTTATATATATATATATACACATATATATATATATATATATATATATATATATATATATATATATATATATATATATATATATATATTGCACTTTATTCATCTGCTTTTACTGTATTTGTGTTTCCTCCTACTTTATTACTAGGGGCATTGACTACAACTCTGATCTGAGATACATAACAATAAGTATCCTTTTCTATGCATTTAAAGTGGGTTTTTTATTGTATCTGCTTTATTTTCTGAAAAAAAATACTTGTATCCCACCTTTCTAAACTAGTATAGTCCAATTTTCAGGTTTGTGCTGAATTCAGGGCTGTGTTACCAATCTCTGTGTTTGCCCATACCTTACTTGGATAGAAGGAAGTTTCTCTGTTCACCTGTGAGAGAGGGGAGCTTTGAGCAGCTTATCTGTCCCTGGAGGAGTGGTTTCAGCCCAGAAATTAGTAGTTTATTGGCCATTTTGGGCTAATCTCTCTCTCTTTCATTTCCCTGCTATAAAAAATGCATTTCCCCGGTTTGTGCACCAGGCAGTGCCGGTTAGCTAGGGTATAACTATTCCTGGCTCCACAAAGTCTCCTCTTCAAATTTCCCTTGGAACTAGACAAACTTTCAACTTAAGCACTCAAGCCATTCATTTCTCAGCCTGGCATTTGCTCACAACTCATAGCAAGCACTTATAAACCCTAGCACTAGACCCCCCTATACTGTACAGAAAGACAAGGCTCCCTATTCAACCTTACCAGCCAATCAGTAAAACAGTTCACTGTACCCATCCAGGCATGTCCAAAGGGCAGTTTCAGGTGTACTCTCCAGCCCAAATGGTGACTTTGGGCATTTTGAGGCAATGTTACAACTGCCTTATGTACACAGACAACCCTCTCTTCCTACCACCAAACATTAATACATGCAAGAGATGCAATTATACAGCCAAACTGGAAGCTAAGCTCTGTCAACCCAAGACTGGATCAGACAGTCAAGAGGAGAAGGGAAATACTTACATCACATCACCAGTCTCACATAGACCCATTAAACCAGCACCAGCAAAACACACATAAATACACAAAAACATACTCGGAGGCTCTAAATAAAAATCTGCAAAAGAAACAGAGACCTCCATAGCAGACATCCAAGCAACCTCCACCCCCCCCCCCAACACAAACCATGAAACACATACTTCACAAAACCAGTGTGCCATGCAATCAAAGCCCTTAAGGCAAAATAACATACCCAACACACTAGTAATGGGTGACTCTATAGTCAGGCACACTGACGTCCCACTCACTAGGCTGAATAAGGAGAAGGCTACTGTTAGCTGCCTGTCAGATGCCAGGAGCTGCCACATAATACAAGCACTCAGGTCACTCCAGAACAAGTACAAATATGACTCTGTCATTGTCCATGTTGGTATGAATGATCTAAGCCATACCTCCCTGGACTACATGAAAAGAGACATGGAAGAGCTCTCTGATAACATAGCCCAGGCTGGTATGACCCTGACCCTGAGTAGCATCCTGCCCTCACCAAGAATGATACCATGGTATAAAGAAAAAATTATCAATTTCAACAAACTGGCTACGTTTCTGGTGTCATTCAAAGGGCATCCAGTGTCTGTCCACCTGGGATGACATGCTCAACAAGCCCCGCTGCTTCACTAGAGACGGCTTGCACCTGTCACCCTTAGGCTTTCGAATACTGGCCAAGGCTCTTGCCACCCCCATAGTGCCTTTTTTGGGCAAGGCTCAAAGGACAAACCCACCACTGTAAATAGCACAAATAACAAAGCACTGAAGGTAATGCTACTCAATGCCAGAAGTCTAAACCTCAAAATGCACGCACTCGAGGCACTTCTCAGTATGGAGAAAATTGGTATATGTGCAGTAACAGAAACCTGGTTTAAGGCTCCAGAGAGCACCCCAGCACTACCAGGCTACAACTCATATGATACATTTCGGCCACAAAACTCAGACCGAAATATAAAAGGTGGGAGCATATCCATATTCATCAAGGATACCCACACCTCCAGGTTAGTGGCACACTACAATGCTTCAGAGATCATCCACATGCAACTAACAACAGGCAAAACTGCAATTCAAATTGCAGCTTGCTACAGATCACCCACCATGTCCCAGGACCCCCATTCCATGTTTCTGGAAACATAAAGGTCCTACTAAACACCCTGATATTGGGTGATTTCAATTACCCAAACATTAACTAGTAGAACTAAACAAGTGCTAACTCCCTTGCCCAACATTTCCTAGAATTTATAAACTCAAATGCCCAGGATCAACTGGTCAACACTCCCACCAGAGGTGACAACATACTGGACCTGGTCATCACCAACATGGGCGACCAGTGTTCCACACTGGAGGTCAACCCCTTGCTGGTTAGATCTGACCATAAACAAATCACTCTGGATATCCACATTCCGCCCCCACCCCCGGACAAGGAAACCACTGTGAAAAACTTTTCAAAAGCAAACCACGTTACTTAAGACCGAGGTGGAACGTTTCAAAGCCCCCAAGCTAAAGGATAATGCTGTCCAAGCTGCAAAATCCTTTACTACTGCATTCTACAGGCACCTACAAGAATGCATGGATTGTGCTATCCCAAGCAAAACCAAGACTCACTCTTCCAAGAAGAGGAAACCAGTCTGGTGGACCCCTGCCATAAACAAACTATATAATAGAAGGAGGAAACTAGTACAGAAAAGAGTAAAATCCCAAGAAGGGAAGACATCCCTGATCAGTATCAGCAAGAAACTATGATCCCTAATAAAATCATCCAAGGTGAGCTTCGAAAGTAAAATTGCCAAGGACTCCAAAGATAACCACAAAGCATTCTTTAGCTAGGTCAAGAATCTAAGTGGCAATGCTCAGATCTGCTCGGAGTTAGTGCAGAATGGCACAAAATACACTGAAAAGACCGATATCACCAACATCCTGGCAGACACGTTCAGTGCAAACTTCACCCCCCTCTCACCCCCATATGGGCCCATAACCATACCAGAAGAATGTAGAGTCCCTGAAATCACAGACACTCAGTTTAAAACAGCCCTCTCCAAAGCCAAAAACACAGCATCAATGGGACCGGACGGTGTCTCAAGCTGCATCCCACATGAGCTCAAAGACAAACTAACCCCTCACCTAAACACACTGTTCAAACTCAGCCTCTCCACACGCTACATACCCATAGAGTGGTGCACAGCAACGGTTATTCCATTCCACAAAGGTGGAGTCACAACAGACCCCGGGAACTATTGCCCTATAAGCCTGACTAGCTTGGTCTGCAAGGCTATGGAGCGCATCACCATGGATCTCATTAACAGGGACATTGGGAACCTCCAAACACTGGACCCTACCCAGTTTGGCTTTGTTAAGGGCAGATCATGCCTCCTAAACCTGGTGGACTTCTTTGAGATAGTTACCAAGGATAGAGACAAGGGAAAGCTGGTATGCACAGCCTACCTAGACCTCGTAAAGGTCTTCAACACCATTCCCCATTCTGGTATTATAGACAAGCTTACCAGCCTGAACATAAACCCCTACGTCACAAGATGGGTTGCCAACTGGCTCACTGACAGAACTCACATGGTGAGAGTTGTGGGAGCTAGGTCCGACTCTAATCCAGTTACAAGTGGTGTTCCCCAGGGCTCAGTCCTAGGACCCCTCTTGTTCGGCATATACTTCTTAGAGGTACAGGTAAGCACAGGAGGACTATGGCTGACCATGTTCGCAGATGACTGCAAACTAGGGGCTATAATTGACTCTTTGGCTGACACAGACATCTTCCAAAAGGGTCTCACTGAAACGGATACCTGGTGTCAAAATCATGGCCTCAAGCTTAATGCCAAAAAGTGCATAGTCATCTCCTTTGGAAAAAACAAAGTACCCACAAACTGCCACATAGGTGGTAGTCCCCTAAATATGGAAGACATAATAAGGGATCTGGTGACCCAAGTAGATAGTAATCTCTCCACTGATAATGACATTGCCAAAGTGGTTAGAAAATTCTTCTATGTGGCCCACCTAATCACAAAAGGGTTCGAATCCAGATCAAAAGAGGTCATTGTATCCCTCTACTCATCACTCATCAGACCCATCATAGAGTACAATGCCCCATTTGGGATGTACCTTACAAGACACCTGCAACAGCTGGAAAGACCACAAAAGTACCTCACCAATAGGATCACTGGCCTCAAACAGATGCCCTATACAGCTCAACTGAAGAAACTCCAACTGTACTTGGTTACATACCACCTACTCAGAGGTGATCTCTGCCTGACATACAAGGCCATGTTCAACAGAGAATTGATGGACATGCTCCACCTAAAGAAAACCATATCCCCTCGAGCCACATGCTCTAGGGATCTAAACGTCACCACAACAATAAACAGGATGTGCTGGAAGGATAGATTCCTGTCCCAGAGACTTCCCATGCTTTGGAACAAGATTCCAATCTACATTAGGCAGAGCTATATGCTGACACTCTTCAAGAGAAACCTTGATGGGAAACCGAAAGTTTACCACGGGGATCACTTCAGTGGCTCAGCTGGACAGAGGTACAGGAAACTAATCTAAGGGGGCGGCGAAAGCCAGCACATTCTGGCTAGGCTTATAAATGCCTTCAGGCAGATAGCCTAGTACCTACCTATGAACCTATGGAAAAACAATGGGCCAAGAACTTCCTTACTATGAATACAGAAATAAAAGAAGACAGCTTGAGTTCCAGGTAGTCAAAATGAAATCTCCTGATATACTGCATCCTTTGACTATCAGAAGCTTGGTACAGGAAAACAATTCATACCGTGAAGCACAGAATGATTATGATAACTATGTATTTCTGGAACACAAAGAATTCTTTACTGTATGAGCTGTACGTAAGGAATTCATCAATCAGAAACAGAATCAAGTTACCAGTAAATCTTTATGCAGAGAAAGTTTCATTAGTTTTAGGGAGTACACTGAGCATGACTTGAAAAGTATGGAGCACATAAATGCAATAATAAAACAGACTAAGACTACTGAATGAGTAGATGGCATGGTTGCCATTGTGAAGCCAGATAAAATGTGTATATGCATAGCTCTACCAGACCTTTAAAAACAATATAGGTGGGACATTATAATTATACAATGACTCCCCATTAATATTCAAAAACGTGCACGCTGATTGGTCAGCGTGCACATTGTAAATCAGAGTTATAGTAATGGAAAAAGGTCCGGTCGCCCAGACTTTTTCAATTACTACAACTCTTTTTTTACAGCAATGGAAAACGCAAGATCTCCATTGCTTCACACTGTCTCACTATGTTAAACGAGTTTAACATAGCAAAACAGCTTTAAAAAAAGCAACAGAGATTCTCCGTTGCTTTTTTAAAGCTGTCTCGCTATGTTAAACTCCTTTAACATAACGAGACAGTTTGTAAAAAGCAACAGAGATCTTGCTTTCTCTGTTGCTTTTTTCAAAACTGTCTTGCTATGTTAAATGGGTTTAACATAGCGAGACAGCTTTAAAAAAAGCAATGGAGATTCTCTGTTGCTTTTTTTAAAGCTGTCTCGCTATGTTAAACCCATTTAACATAGCGAAACAGTCTGTAAAAGCAACGGAGATCTTGCTTTCTCCATTGCTTTTGCCCACAACTCTGATGTACTGCGTAGGCATACGCATGCGCAGTACATTAGAACTGCCGTAGAATATCAGACAGCTGCGGAAGGGCAGCAAGGAGGCATTATACAATACCATTATTTAAGAAAAGTAATTATTTTTTTTCTTAAATAATATCATTGTATAATAGCAATAACCCACTTATAGGTAAGGGCAATGCTGGATTTACCCACGGTTGGCTTTGTTTGGCCACTCGGGCTTTGCCCTCGTGACCAAATCACACCAACCGTGGGTAAATCCAGCATTACTCACACCCAGGCATGGGTTATTGCTATAATACTGCACACCTGAACAGCTGTTTTTGTTTGTGCCAGGAGCAAAGCAATCCCTGTACTTAATACTATCCAAGAACTATGGCAAATTAAACTTAACAGGGAAACTTCCAAACTGTGCATCTTTATTTCATCTTTGGAATGTACATACTTCTCATATCATCTTTTGGTGCACCATTAAGCAAGTCAAAGTTAACCACAGCATCACCAATGATAAAACACCAAAGCCAATGGATTGCCTAACAGGAAGAAAGAGAGGAAAATCAACCACCTAACTACCTTATACAATTTTAGCTGCCACAAAACGGTCAAAAAAGGAAAATTTGATCTTTACTTTAAGAACTTTTCGATGGATTCACTTACGTACACTCTTTACGGAGAAACCTGAGAGTCTGGGATTGCATCACAATGAGTGGCAGATGCAGAAAACAATATCTGAAGAGACAGTGCAGTTACTATAGCCCTGGACAGTTTATTAGATGCTAAGCAACTAGCATCTGTATGGCAGACAGTTCTGTTGTTGAAGTGGATGAATCGATCATACAAGTATAACAGACACTCTTTTCAATGCATAGTAGATATTTGGCAGAGGGCTTCTAAACCACAGTACACAAAAACACCATTCACCAACAGACCTGTGCAACTGTCATAATGCAACCAATCACAAGCTGCTTCCTGTAGTCAACAGAACAGGATTTGATTCCTTCCGCCTCTCTCTGACTATTGCATGAATCTGAGCAAATCCTTTGACCAGACAGTGCTCCTCGATCTCCTCTAAAAAATATTTGTTTCTAGTTGACTTACCTGGTTAACAACAGTATTAAAAAGTCAGTGTGTGAACTGAATTGTAAATTTACAGCTCAATGTGTTCTGCAATTTAATTCTGATGTGAGTTCAACAAGCGTGTTACTGAAAGCAGGGGAAAACTCAAAAGGGTCTGTGCCCTACAGTGAAATGGTGATATGTGCTAAGCACCATCAGGAAGAATATGATAAAAAAAACTAAAGTTAGATACTTAACATAAATGAAAGACATATAAGAAAGCTAATGATAGCTCTGGATTGAGAGATCCAACATAATCACCTTCAGGACTAAGACCAGCAGGACTTAGTCAGCCTGGCTAAGAGAGCTTTCCAAAGCTATCCAGAATGTTAATTTTATCCACAATTCCCATGGAAATAAGAACTCTTCTCCAAATCTTAAATGACTGCATATGGTGAGAGCTCTGCTATGGAAACAACTCAAGAACTACAGATAAACAATAAATCTGCTGCCAAGACCTACCAGGTCCAGACTGGGAATGCTGGGAAAGAATGTTGATAAGAATGGAACTACCAACCCAGATCTATTGTTACTGCAATTATGTAATTTTCTTATCTACCTCTGTCGCTCCATCCTTCAGGATCAAGCAAAGAAGGTGACTTCCAGGGTGGGTGCCACTATGAAAGAATTCTCTGAATAATAGTGGCATCAAATGGGTCTTCCAAGATGGCTGCATGCTAATTAACAGCTTAATTTCTAGTAAGGTCTAACAAAAATTTTAACCTCGATAGCTTTCAACAAGAACTCATAGCTTGCGACTGGTTACCCTGAACACCTACCATTAGAAGAAGCAGTCAAATACTTTAATTCCAAATTCTTGAACACCCTAGACTACCATGCCCCAGCTCGCACAATTAGATATAGATCTAAACCAACCCCATGGCTCTCCAAAACTACCAAACAAAAAATCCTCCAAAGAAACAAACTCTGGACCAGCTGGCAGACAACTAAATGCCCTACAGATCAATTAAAGTTCAGACAGTTAAGAAATGAAACCAAAAAAGACATTCTGTCAGATAAAAGAAACTTCTACTGTCACCTACAACAAACCCACCAAAATAAACCTCAAAAATTCTGGTCTGGCATCAATAAACTGTTACACCCAGGTCGCTCAGTCACACCCAACCCCTCAGACTCTGAACACAACAGCCCCAACCAAATAGCTAATTCTTTCAATACTTTTTTCACAGAGACCATTCAATCTCTTGCCATTCAGCTATACCCTGACACTACATCTTCTTCCTCCTATAACGCTAACAACCCCCCTCTATTTCAATTTCAACCTGTCCCTACATCCCTTGTCTGCACCCTTATTCAGAAACTTAAACCCACCACTCTCGCTGCAGACTTACTATCTGCAGAATATCTGCAAAAAGCTGCTAATGTTATAACCTACTCCATATCTATCCTCATCAACAGAACTATTTCTGAAGGAACCATCCCATCACTTTGGAAAGTTTCACATATTATCCCCCTGCACAAAGGTGGTAACTCCAAAGGTTTATCTAACTACAGGCCCATAGCCATATTATCCCCATTGGCTAAAATCATGGAGAGGTGCATACATAAGCAGCTATTAAACCACGTACTAGAAAAAAACTTACTAGCTATCTGCCAACATGGCTTCAGACCATTTCATAGCACCACCTCGGCTCTCTTATCCTTCACCAACTGCGTCAATAAAAATCATAATAATGATACTCTATCCTCAGCTCTCTTTATCGATCTGTCAAAAGCCTTTGATATGGTCAATCACCAGCTACTCATAAACTTACTCAAAAACCTGTCACTGGCTCCACATGCTATACAGTGGTTCCAATCCTACCTAAATAACAGGCAACAAGCCATGCTATGGCATAATAGCCTGTCTTCCCACCTCCCAATTACCCTTGGTGTCCCTCAAGGCTCCATACCTCAAGCTACCTGTATTCAATACGCAGATGATTCCACATTAATATGCTCAGCCACTTCTCCATCACAACTACAGTCCCTAATCCAAAACGTGTTTAGCACAATAGAGACCTTCGATCGATCCTTGGCCGATGTCTCATTCTGAACCCCCCCCAAAAAACAAAAATGCTATTAATTACTCCCCCAGCAGAGCCTCCCCACTGAACTTCAATGTTACATCTACTAATGGTACTGTCATATCTCCTGATTCTACCACAAAACTACTTGGGGTACTAATTGATAATAACCTTACCTTTGAGCCCCATATTAATAACACTATAAAAACAGTAAACAAAAAACTAGGGTCCCTCTATAGAATCAAACCCTTTCTGACCTCTCTAGCCAGGACCCACCCTATCTAACTATGTAAAAGCAATATGGACAAGCTTGCCATCTCCTACAATAATATTGCAAGATTTGCAACTGGGTCAACCTATAGAACACATCATTGCAACAATCTTAATCAACTAGTCTGGTTAGAGCTGTCAAATCTAATTCTGCTGAACCAACTAATAGTGGCCCAAAAGATACTGTATCAACCTTCAAATACTCCAATAATCACTAACCTAATCACCTATTTAATAAATAATTAATCTTATACTTACAAATAATGTGTGTGTGACTTTACTGTTTAATAGTGTGCTTTTTGCTTACATAGTTTTACACATTTTACTGTATAACTTTACTGTTTAATAGTGTGCTTTTTGTTTACATATTTTTACACATCTTTGTATCTACATTCTTAGCTGTCTTATAATAGGAATCATTTTGCTCATATGACAAAAGGCAAGGAACTGTTATAATAGCCAAAACTTTGTAATGTACCTATGTTTTGTAAATACTACTCTGAAGTGTGGAGCTTTTCTCCCCGGGCCTCCAATGAAAATGGACATATATCCAGTTGGTCCAGCCCAGTCAACAAATGTAAAATAAGTAAATAAATAAATAAAATAAAAAATTTCAGCTCTCACAGTATGAAAACAGAAACTGAGAAAAAAAGTGCCGGTGAAACTGTCAGCCTGGGTAAAATTCAGTTACTGGCTACTAAGCACATTGCATGAGTGTCAGCAAAGAAGACATTTGGGCAACCTGAGAGAAAAATCAACCAGAAAAGGTGAAGAGGAAACAATGGCTCGGAAAGATCCAGTGGCTGTTCAGCACAAACCAGTTCTAGCTTCAGCTTTGGTTCAAGAGATGGCTTCCAGTAATTTAGAGGAAAAATAAATCAAATGTACTCGGAGGTGATTAACACAAATGAAACACTGAAGTAATACATCAACTCAAATAACAAAATGCTGGAAAAATAGAAGAAACTTTAACTAGCTTTTCAAATGAACTGATAAAACTGCAACAATCAGAGACTGAAATTAAGAATATGCCTGACTGAGTAGGAGACGTTTCAAGAAGTGTTCTTTCAAATAAATAATAGAGTTAGACAGTGCTCAGAGAAAACCTGAGATTTTCTGCTGTTCCAGAAAAACTGGAAGAAAAATACTGTATTAATTTTGTGAAAGCACAAATAAACAAATCAGCAAGTGTTCCACAGTAGGATTTGTTCACTTGAAGGGCACAAAGTGCATGCTGTAAACCTGGCAATGAGAAAGCAGTCAAGACCTATATTAGTAAAGATACAGTCATACCAGCAGAAATAACTGATCATCATAAAACTGTGGAAGAAGGGAAAAGTAATAAAACTTAGAGACAACAGAGTGTTAGTGGAAATGATTATTCAGTGGACAGCAGGCAGGAGAGCAGCAAATTTATCCCAGTAACCAGGGAATGTTGAGAGGAAGGTGTGAAATTCAAGCTGCTGTATCAGGCTGTCCTCAAGAGTATTTTTCATAGGTTCATAGGTTCATACTAGGCTATCTGCCCTAGGGCATTTATAAGCCTAGCCAGAGTATGTTTGGCTTTCGCCACCCATTTTAAATTAATTTTGCTATGCCCTTTTTCGAGGTTAGTATACTGTGCCTCTGTCTAACAGTGACACAGAAGTGATACCCGGGGTAAACCTACGATCTCCCATCCACTCATCAAGATTCCTCTTGAAAAGAGTCAATGAGGGACTCTGCCTAACCTGGACTGGGATTTTATTCCAGAGTGAAGGGAGCCTCTGGGTTATGAATCTGTCCCTCCAGCATGTCCTATTTACTTCAGTGCTGAGGTTCAAGTCTCTCGAGCGTGTAGCTCGATGGGATTTGGATTTTTTGAGGTGCAGCATGTCCCTTAATTCCGGGTTGGATATGGCCTTATACGTCATGGACAGGTCACCTCTGAGCAGGCGGTATGCCAATGAGTAGAGCTGGAGTTTCTTTAACCGGGCAGCATATGGCATCTGTTTGAGCCCTTTGATCCTCTTGGTGAGGTACTTTTGGGGTCTTTCCAGTTGCTGCAGGTGTTTGGTACGGTACATCCCAAAAGGGGCATTGTACTCAATTATGGGCCTGATGAGGGATGAGTAAAGAGGCACGATGACCTCCCCTAATCTAGATGTGAATCCCTTCATGATTAGGTGGGCTATATAAAATGTTTTTCTAACCACTTTGGCCACGTGGTTGTCAAATGAGAGATTGCTATCAACTTGGGTCCCCAGGTCCCTAATTACTTCTTCTGTACTTAATGGATTACCACCTATGTGGTAATTTGTGGGCACTTTGTTTTTGCCAAAGGGGATGACTATACACTTTTGGTGTTTAGCTTGAGGCCATGGCTCTGGCACCAGTTGTCTGTTTCTATGAGGCCCTTTTGGAGGATGCTTGTGTCGGCTGGAGAGTCGATTATGGCGCCCAGTTTGCAGTCATCTGCGAACTTGGTCAGCCACAGTCCTTCCGTGTTGGCCTGTACCTCCGAGAAATATATACCAAACAAGAGAGGTCCCAGGACTGAGCCTTGTGGGACGCCACTTGTAACTGGTTTGGAGTCTGACACGGCTCCAGCAATTCTAACCATGTGGGTTCTGTCTTTGAGCCAGTTTGCAACCCATCTAGTGACATAGGGGTTTATATTTAAGCTGGTGAGCTTATCTATAATGCCCGAGTGGGGTATTGTATCGAAGGCTTTTGCGAGGTCCAGATAGGCTGTGTGGACCACCTTCCCCTCGTCAATGGCCTTGGTGACTGTTTCAAAGAAGTCAACCAGGTTTAAGAGGCAGGATCTGCCCTTAACAAAACCAAACTGGGTAGGATCCAGTGTCTGTAGGTCCCCAATATCTTTATTTATGAGGTCCATGATGATCCTTTCCATAGCTTTGCAGACCAAGCTAGTCAGGCTTATGGGGCGATAGTTTCCAGGGTCCGTTGAGGCACCACCTTTGTGGAGAGGGACCACTGTTGCTGTACGCCACTCCTTGGGTACATATCCTGTAGTAAGGCTGAGATTGAACAGTAGTTTTATGTTTGGGTTTAGCTCTTCTTGGAGTTCATGTAGGATGCAGCCTGGGACACCGTCTGATCCCATTGATGCTGTGTTTTTTGCTTTGGAGAGGGCGGCTCCCACCTGAGCATCTGAGATGTCAGGGGGGCAGCACTCTGCTGGGATAGATATTTGCCCTGTTGTTGGGGGGGGGGGAGAAGTTTGCGCTGAACCTGTCTGCTAGGATGTTGGCAATGTCTGTGGGATCAGTGTATTTTTGTCATTTTGGACTAATTCTGAGCATATCTGGGAATTCCCACCCAGGTTCCTAACATAACTAAAGAAAGCCTTGTGATTATCCTTAGTGTCCTGTGCAATTTTTCTCTCGAAGCTGGCCTTTGACGATTTTATGAGTGCCCTTAGTTTTTTGCTAATACTGATCAGAGATGCCTTCTCTTTTTGGGATTTTGCTCTATCATGTAGTAGCTTCCTCCTTCTATTGTATAGTTTGTTTATGGCTGGGGTCCACCAGACAGGTCGTCTGCCTTTGGAGGATTGGGTCTTGGTTTTATTTGGGATTGCATGATCCATGCAGTCCTGAAGGTGTTCATAGAATGCATTTATAAAGGATTCTGCGGTCTGGGCCGTATTTTCCACAGGCCCGGGGGCTTTGAAGGATTCCAACTCGGGTTTGAGGAGTGTGAAATTTGCTTTAGAGAAGCTTTTCACTGTGGTTTTCTGGGCAGGGGGTGGGGTCGGGATGTGAATATCCAGTGAGATCAGTTTATGGTCTGATCTTACCAGTGAGGGATACACTTCTGGTCTGGAGCATAGAGTCCCCATGTTGGTGATGATCAGGTCTAGTATGTTTTCCCCTCTTGTGGGAGTGGTAACAAGTTGTTCCATAGCATTTGAGTTTATGAATTCTAAGAACCTTTGGGCAAGGGTGTTGGAGCTAGAGTAATGCTCCCAATCTATGTTTGGGTAGTTGGAGTCGCCCAATATAATGGTGTTCGGAGAGACCTTCATATTTTCCAGTGTTCTCAGGAAGGCCGAGTGGGGTTCCTGGGTTTGGGAGGGTGGTCTGTAGCAGGCTATAAACTGGAAGGCAGTTTTACCCACTGTTAGTTGCACATGGATAGTCTCTGATGCTTCGTGCTTTGCCACCAACCTGGAGGTGTGGGTATCTTTGATGAATATCGATACTCCCCCTCCTTTTGTGGTTCGGTCCAAGTTTTGGGGCCGAAAAGCATGGTATGAGGTATAACCTGGTAGTGCTGGGGTGCTCTCGGGAGCCCTGAACCAGGTTTCTGTTACTGCACAGATATCGATGTTCTCCATGCTAAGGAAAGTTTCGAGTGCGTGCATCTTGAGGTTTAGACTTCTAGCGTTGAGTAGCATTACTCTTAGTTTCTTATCCCTTGTGATACCTATGGAGGTGGGTTTGTATTTTGAGCCTTGCCTAAAAAAGGCACTATGGGGGTAGCAAGAGCCTTTGCCAATATCTGAAAGTCCAGGGGTGACAGGTGCAAGCCGTCCCTAGCAAAGCATCGTGGCTTGTTGTGCATATCATCCCAAGCTGACAGGCATTGGATCCCCATTTGAATGACACCAATACTTAAGCCAATTGTTGAAATTGATCATCTTGTCTTCATATTGTGGCATCATTCTTGGTGAGGGTAAGATGCTACTCAAGGTCAGGGTCATACCAGCCTGGGCTACATGCTCAGAGAGCTCCTCTATGTCTCTTTTCATGTAGTCCAGGGAGGTACGTCTCAGGTCATTCACACCAGCATGGACAATGACTGAGTCATATTTGTACTTGCCTTGGAGTGACCTGAGTGCTTGTGTTATGTGGCGGATCCTAGCGCCAGACAGGCTGCTCACCGTGACCTTCTCCTTGTTCAGCCTGGTGAGCGGGACGTCAGTGTGCCTGACGATAGAGTCACCTATTACAAGTGTATCAGGTGTGTTGTTTAGCCTTAAGGGCTGTGACTGTTCGGCACACTGGGAGATGAAGATGATCAGGAAGAAGACCAGCAACACGGAATCTAGTGAATAAATGTGAAACTATAAAGCATCAATTTGTGAAACATGGCTGAGAAAAGACTGCACTTTTTTAACTTTGTGAAATGTGCAGGTGAACTGTAAAGCATATACCCCACATTACATCAGAAATGTTTACAATGGCAATAAAGGGGGATAAAAGGAGTAACTAGTAACTAAAACAATTTTCATCCTTATTAGGATTTGTATAAAACATTTCATTATAAAAACTACACATTATATTGTGAAGTAGTTTAGTATAGTGTGGAATTACAGGTATTTTAAATGTGGGAGTCTTTTCAGTGACTGTTGCATTTATTAAAGATATTAAGCAAGTACTTCTTAGTTGAAAGAAATATATGCTTTACAGTACAACAAGAGAAAGGCTGGACAGACATTTAAGTTATTATAATGCTGTGACATTAGACTGCTGCAGTGGGGTGTAGAAGTGTGCTGACTGTATACTGATTATATATAGAATTAAAATAATTTCCCTTGCTTTTGCAAAGGTGGATGTCTAAATTAATGACCTTGGCTTAAGCTATAAACACATTTTTAAGCAAACAGGCTTGGAAAATAAAAGAAAAAGATGAAAGCCATGAAAAACGACAATTTTCTTTTAGCTTGTTTTGCTCCTATAAACAAATGCTCTCAGTGAGAGACAGTAACTCTGCAGCTGACGTCAGAAGGCCAAGGAAATTCTGCTCAGAGTGAAATTTACAAAGATTCCTTCATGAATCATGTGATTCCCACCAATATGTGCCTTCCCCGTGCTGGGCCAGTAATCAGGGAGCCTGAATACTCACCACTGACACTGGAAAGGAACATGCACTTGGAATACAAATGGATATACTCAGTATTTCCAGTTGCAGACCTTTCTGCATCAAGTACAATTTACCTTAAAAGCACACAGGGAATACACTCAGCCTGGTGATTGGATGTCTCTATATCTGTCTCCCTCCAGGTCCCCAGTAAGACTCCCCACTAGTACAGCTGTAGGGTTAGGTCCTCAACCGAGTGTCCAAAACAAGTCCTCCAGTACCCTCCCTGTAAACCCAGTGCTTCATGTCCCTGCCCCAAGTAGCTGACAGCATACACTCACATGCATGCGCACACACACACACACACATACACACACCTGGGAAAGAAAGTCTGGCACCTGACTCTAAGTTCTCACAGTATTCCCCTTTGAAGCTGAGACAGGAATTTAGCAAAGATGGCCACAATACACATCCAAATGTTATGGCAGTGCCTAGGGCCTCCCCTCTTTTCACTGAGCTAATCAATAAAGGCTTCTCCCAGAAGTATCATCTCTGGTCCTATTCAGCAGTGTGGGGTGTCATTTTAATGGTTTAACAGCTTATTTACATTTCCCTTACTTTTTGAAAAGTTAACCTTTGCTGTCCCAGTGTCTTCTATTAAAACATATACATTTAATTCAGTTGCAATAATACATGTAAATGTATTTTAATTTCAGCAAGGTGCAATGTTGATACATTTTAACACAAACAAACCTCACCAATACATTTTCAGCACAAACATCTGTACAAATCAGTTTGATATACAAATCACATACAGTTCTAATATATTTCTAATACAAGCATCTTGTATAAATCAGTTTGATATTCAAAGGACACTATCATTCTTTACAAATCTCCAGATGGCTATGCTAGCATTTGCTCATGTCATCACAAATCTGTAGAGGTGTTACCTGTGCTTTCTCTCTCTCGCTCTCTTTGTTGACTACTTTTACATGGAAATGAGCAGTTTGCAGGTGCAAGTAATTAATCTTGAGAGTTCTAGGCATTCTTTATTGAGGGAAATGCAAAATTTAAAGGTACAATGGCATGTAGTTTAATGAAGAATGAAGTATGAAATTATGGATAATGCATAAGAGATGGCAGCTTCTCCAGCAGCCTTACTATGTTAATGCATTTAATAGAATAGTGCACAATTTAGAATTATTTAACGGGAGCAAGTATACGTTTTCTTAGGGCTATAAATTGTTGTTTTGTGAAAGCATACATACAGATTTTCGCATCTGGAAGGTGAACAGAGATAAGAAGAGAACAGTCAGCAATCACCGTAAGTGGAACACATGCTATAACGTGCTTTAGCATGGGCAACCTTAAGTTTACATTAAGTTATGCCTGTAGGTGCAGCTGTTGATTTGGTGCGACTGTTCCTATCTGGAGGGTTAAATTTAATTTGTTGAAAATGAAGAGATTGGAGTGTTCTGAAAATGGATTTTGTTTTTTGTTTGAGGGTTTTCACTACAGCACAAATTCATCAAAATGTGACACAGGTTCAAACTGAGATGAGAATAAACTATATAAGTGATCACCCTGCCAAACATTAGTGTGTACATGTAAGACGAAAGTTGGAAATACACATGAAAACATGGTCATGTATAAGAGGTGGTAACAACAGCTGTTTATCAAAATGGCTAATCTATCCAGATTATCTTCAAATGTAAACAGGTAGAGACAAAAAGGAAAGACCGTTGAATTATACTAATAAATACAGAGTCCAAATAGCAATATTACAGGAGACAAATTTAGAAAGAATTAAGTATGTGAATTTGACAAAGAAAGGACTTCAGGATGGACAGTTATCAGAATATCAGGGACAAGGGTAAAGGGAAGTAATAATAGTGATTGCTACAACAGCTTCAATAGTGAAGACTATGGAAAAAAAGACAATAATGGAACATGTGTGGTAGAAATAGGCTACTGGCAAAGGGGGAGCAGTCTACAGGCAAAGGACAAGGATTACACTGGCATGTATCTATATTTCACGAAAAAAATGCTACTATGGAGCTTAAGAAATTTTTGGGAGAAATAATCAGTTTTTAGCAGTGATATTACCTACAGGTAAGGACTGGAAATTGATTCGCAATGGTAAGGATGTACCTGGGGGGGGGGGGCTAGAAGAAGGGAATATATAACAAAAGAGGGTATATTTCTGAAGAATTTTATGAAAATATATGGTATGGAACACAAATACAATAGTAGGGACATGGACAGAATTTACATATTGTTCCCTAGGGCACAATAACTGGACTAGACAGGACAGAAATTATATTTTACAGAAACGCATGCATTTAATTGAAAGCTTCAATGTATATCCAATAAATATTTAAGATCATATACCAGTAAAAAACAAGATAAAAATGCAGGGTAATAAAGTAAAAATGAGACACTGATACATTCCTACCTACCTGTTAAAAAGAGAGGAATTTAAGGAATGAGTAGTGGAAAATATTCAAAACTTATTAGGGAAGATAGAAATTTCTTCAGAGTAGGATAAAATGAAATGCAGCTTAAAAATAGGATAGAAATAAAACAGAAAGAGTTATAGTTAAGAAGTACATTGTAAACTGATTCTTGAATTAAATGTTTTTGCCATTTGTTATATTTGTAAATATGTTTTGTTCATTTCTTATGCAGTCCTAAACACCCAGGCTGTACTACAAATAGTTCATTGAGAACAGTGTACTACTCCAGTAAATAATTATAAGTAAACATGAATTATTTGGAGGGGCTGGGAAAAGTTAAAGGCAATCTCATAGTCTCATAGAACAAGAAGATAAGCTACTGCAGCATGCTAAAGACAAAATAATGGAGTATTTTGATAATATGCACGAGTTTAAAAAGATAGCTGTTAGGGAACTATTTCTTGATTACAACTCCTGAGCACAAACATTTTAGCAAAATGACTTGGCCAAAAGAAAACTGAAACTTAGGGAAACATAGCCAGAGATTCTATATTAGAGATATTTTGGAAATTTTATGAACATTTGTATAAAGCAGAGAAATGTGCAATCCATGGAAATGTTTAGGGAAGACTGAATTATGTCACTGTTACAGGAAGATAAAAGTGAATAAGTGCACTCGACTAGTAACACCAAACAGCAAGACCAGATCCTCGGACTCGAACAGAGAAGATGTTCCAAACGATGTTGATCCAAAGGTTTAATCACAATAAAAAATCACTGATAAAATTACATGCACAGAGCTCTATAGAACAAGGTTAAGCGCTTTCATCTGATACATCTGATACATCCCAGACTTCTTCAGAACCTTGGGTTCTGAAGAAGTCTGGGATGTATCAGATGAAAGCGCTTAACCTTGTTCTATAGAGCTCTGTGCATGTAATTTTATCAGTGATTTTTTATTGTGAATAAACCTTTGGATCAACATCATTTGGAACATCTTCTCTGTTCGAGTCCGAGGATCTGGTCTTACTGTTTGGTGTTACTGTTACAGGAAGACAAGGCTCAACAACTAATAGTTAAGACAGAAGGAGATGAGCTAAAAACAGTGATTTATAATCAATCTGCAGGCAAATCTCCAGGAATACATAGCATTTCTGTGAAAGTTTGGAAGTTAGGAGGGAAGAAAGTGATAAAAATCTGGAGGATTTTGTTTAATAGTATTTTAAAAGGAAAGGAAATGAAGCACCAACATCATAGAAGAAAGCTGCGGTGGTTGTTTTAACCAAAGAGGGTAAAGACCCATCACACCCAGCTTCATGCAGACCCACTTCAATTTTAAATTATGAGCATTAAATGTTTATATCTATACTAGCTAAAGGAACAGCAAAGATGTTGCCAAAATTATACATATGGATCAATACAGTTTTGTGGAAGAGAAGCAAACATTTGGCAACATTAACAGATCAATGACGATTCAGGGAGAAGCAACATGTAAGAAAATATTGCTGCTTTTGGTAGGTCTTGATGCAAAGATAGCATTCAAAAGAGTAATCTGGTACTTTATAAGTAGGACAATGGCAGCATTTGCACTCCCTGATACAATAATAAGGTTAAAATGGAAAAAAAACAGCTCAGGAGAATGAAATCACCACCAAAAGTTTATTCCAAATCAGGTGACCAGCAATAACATCCAAGGAAACACAACAGCAGGTAGATAATCGCTTTCATCCTGCTAAAATCATCCGGACCTTCATCAGATGACATCACTCAATGAACTAAGCTTATTAAAGTACATCACAGTCCAATCACATTTAAAAATTCAGGCACACCTAAAAAATAGACCAATAGCAGCATCCAAACAAAACCACACCCCTAAAAACAGCATAAAACCAAGATCACTTTAAAAACAAATAGTAAAATAGAACTTGTATTACAATATTGATTGATAGTAAATATCTGCCTTACTATATTATTGTTTCATGTTTTATCTAGAAATAGCCTTTAGCTTAAGTAAACATTTCAATGATTCTGCCTCATTCAAGCCTGGCCAGAATTGAGCTTCAAGCCGTAATTGCCAGAGTAGCTCCACTTTTTCCATCAAAAGCGGCCATGCTCCTCCCGTTCCTGACATTTTCAATGTTTCTAAGACAATAAATTTGAATTCATGATCTCTGTTATAGATAATATGCCTCGCAAGGGCATTAGTTTCCTTGTGTGAATGAATGTCACATAAGTGTTCACCAACACTACTCTTGAGCTTACGTTTGGTTTTGTCCGCATAAAAACATGGGCAAAACATACAAATGGCACAGTAAATGAGTTTCATTGAATTACAACACGGTTACCTGAACTTTTAATGCTGTAACCATTAAGGTTAACCTGGCTAACATCTAAAATGTGATTGGACTATGATGTACTTTAATAAGCTTAGTTCATTGAGTGATGTCATTTGATAAAGTTGTGGATCATTTTAGTGGGACAAAAGATCTTATCTACCTGCTGTTATGTTTCTTTGGATGTTACTGCTGGTCATCTGATTTGGAATTCACTTTTGGTGATAATTTCATTCTCCTGAGCTGTTTCTTTCCATTTTTACTGGTTCTGGTGTTACTTCGTGGACAATAATAAGGTTAACTATGAGGATATACAAAAGGATCAGAAGCAAGAATTAAAGTGGGAGGGTTCCTCTAAGATAAGTTGTGTCTGAAAAAAGGAACCCGGTAGGGTTTTCCTATTTCCCCTTTGTTATTTAGAGCCATTGGCAAAGAAAATAAGAGACTTGGAAAATCAAGGATATAAATTGGTATGGTAATCAAGAAAAGTTGGTGTTATTTGCAGATATTATTTTGTACTTGATAAATCTAGAAACAGACAGTTACAAGTCTTTTTGTGATATAAAATTAATGAAGGTAAAAAAGGCTATATCATTAAATTATGCACCCACTCACAAGCTGGTTCAGCAATACCCATACTTGGACACGGTAAGATGAAGTATTTAGGATTCTGTTATGGCAGCTAAGGGTATGTGGGAAGAGACTAAACAAAAGAGCACAAAAACTGAGAAACTGAAAGCTCTTGTTTATGGATGTGGATAGTAAGATGCAAGTAGTGAAAATGTGTGTAGCCCTGTGAAAAACTGAGGGGCTGCCAGCCCAGCCAGATAGAATGTTGTAGATAATTCTATGTCATTGTAAATATTAATATAATCCACAGGCTTGTTATACAAATGTAAAGAAAGCTAAATGTAAGAAAACTTTGTTACATGCTGAACTTCAAAAATGTGTGCACTCTGCTGGTAGAAAGCAATTAAGTAAAGAAGTACAACTGTATTTGAGATCAAGCTCAGACACAGGATGTCTGGGCCAACAAATTCTTTCTATTGTTATTAAGACAGAGATAACTGCTAGATTTTACATGTACAATTGTTTTGTATTGCTGTGGCTTCCTGGACAGGGGCAGCTTACAAAGAAATGTAAATTTTGATTTCTATTAGCCTGGGAACTAAAGGAGAAGTGATAAAAATGATGTAATGTGAAATGACTCAGCAATACTGGCTATCATCAATTTAAGACTTTCTCAGAGAGAAAGACTGACCGTTTTGGATTTTGTCTGAAGCACTTTGCCTTGTAAGTAAAGTTATTTAGGACATAGTTTCTCTTAGAGTTAGATAGGAATTTAGCCAAATTAGTCTACCTGTTTTCTATATTTATGTCAAACTATCCAACAATATTGTTTTAAAGTTCCTGTGATTTCTGAACTCTTGATTAGCACTGTCTTGAATTGATGAGATTCATCTTGCGTTTTTATTAGTTACTATTAAATATTTTTAAACCTTTCAACTGTGGCTGTTTTGTGTAGAGATAATTTAAGGTCTTACGAGTACACTGCATGTACTTGGTGATACTGTCCAAGCCATTATAATAGTCTTGTTGTTCGGCACACTTACTATTTGGATAACAGTAATGTTACACAGTGAAATTGGTCAATCTTTGGGAAGGGCCTTATAGTTGTTGATAACAGTGGATGGTTGGCAGTGTTGGAAAATCCACATCACATATTTATTGTTTGGCAGTGGTGGGATATCCACATCAAAAAGTAATTGCTTGCTAGTGGTGAGTTAGCCGCATCACATACTAATTGGCTTGTAGTGGTGTGGATAGTGAATTCCTGTAGCTTGTGTACAGTGATCACTGAAGGTGTTTTAGCACTAAATCAGCCACTCAGTGAACATTCAGAGTTCAGATCACAATTGTTTTGTTTCTTTTGTTAGCTTAGTTAGTCAGGGAGAGCAGGCAAGCAGGTCAGTAGATGAGTACAGTAAGCTAACAAGGGGCTAGTTGGCTGAGATGTGCCAGGCTAAAGGACTGGTGCATGGAAACCTGACTAAAGCAGACATGACTGCAGCTTTGGTCACAGCTGCATCAGAGAACAGCAATCTGGAGGAAGATCAGACTGGTCGTGGAGATGTACAACACTCAGAGAACAGACAGCTCAACCTTTCTGCAGAGGACTTAAAAATCCATCTGGAACTAAAGAGACTTGAGTTGGAAGCCAGGCGTTTGGAAACAGAAGCAGCAGACAGACTGAGACATCTACCAGCTGAGAAGAATGAGAAAAGTACTGTTGTGTACACTTAACATAAATGTAGATGTTTGAGTGTATTCACTGTTGCAGTCATTACATTTGGGGTAATCTGCTTGCAGGTTGCCCTCAGATGGCCTGATTAATAACGTCTTGGGTCCTGCATCGGTTTGCTGTCCCTTCTTAAATGATGTCAGGTCGTCAGGGGTATAAAGCATGCAACCGACACCATTACATCAGTTTTTCTTGCCCCAGATGTCAGGTGCCCCCCCTAATGGGGAGTAATTAAACATAAAAACACAAAAGGTATACTTTCAAGAAAAAAGCAAATACACCAAAAAGGCTTTTAAGCATAGTAAAAGAAAGTAGAGGTATAGCCAAAAGAAGTCAGGGGGAAGGAGGAAGGGTAACCAGGATTGCAACAGTGAATACAGTCAAACATCTATACTTATGGTAAGTGTACACAACTGTACTAAGTTATTCGTGTTTCACTGTTGTAGTCATTACATTTGGGTAGATTCCCAAAGCTATGGTTGGGAGGAGGAGTTTAGATAGAATTAGGAGCAGCTACAAGGCCCCTCAAGACTGCAGTGACAAAGCCAGCTCTGGATTTAGAGAAAATTGGCAGATGGTAATGCTTGGTGAAATTATGTACAGAACTCCAGGTAGCAGCTTCTAGGATGTCCCTTTTAGGAACGCCTCTGAGAAAGGCTGTAGAAGTAGATGTAGCCCTGGTGGAGTGAGGCCTGATCCCCTGGGGGATAGGCTTTCTATGGTGTTTATAGCAGAAATGAATGCAATGGCTTATCCATTTAGAAATGGTTTGTTTTGAAATAGCCTTCCCCTCTGCCCCTGCAGCAAATGCTACCAGATTTTCTTTGAGGTTTAGTCCTGTCCAAGTAGAATCCAAGTTGTCTGTGCACATCCAAGGAATGCAGAATCCGTTCCCCTTTGTTCTGTGGATTGGGAAAGAAGGTTGGCAAATGAATGGACTAATTTAGAGCCACAGTGGATACCACCTTGGGCATGAAGGATGGATTGGTCCTGAGTGATACCCTGTCTGTATGAAAGATGATAAAAGGCTCCACTTCCATAAGGGCCTGTAATTCAGATACCCTTCTAGATGAAGTGATTGCTATAAGGAAAGCTGTTTTCCAGGAAAGAAATTTTAAGTCTTCAGTAGCAGCTGGCTTGAAAGGAGGGATAGTGAGTTTCTCCAATACAAAGTTAAGATCCCAGGCTGGGGTCAGAGCTCACCTGGGTGGTCTCAAACTGTTGACCCCTCTGAGGTACTGCTTGAGCAGTGGATGAGAGAAGTGGGGAGGTTCTGTGTTATAATGAGCTGAAATGGCTGAGGCGTGGATTTTAATGGAGGAAAAAGACAGGCCCTTGTGAAGCATCTTAGTTAAGTATTTAAAATCTGAGGTAAATTGAGCACTGCTGTGCTCATCCCTTGAGATTGGTTCCAGGCACAAAATCTTTTCCATTGTTCAACATAAGATTTTCTAGTACTAGGCCTCCTTGCCTCTAAGATGACATCCATCACAGGTTTGCTGAGGGATGAAAATCTTTTCCATTGTTCAACATAAGATTTTCTAGTACTAGGCCTCCTTGCCTCTAAGATGACATCCATCACAGGTTTGCTGAGGGATGGTAAGGGAGAATTTAAGTAATTAGCCAGGCTGCAAGGTTCAGTGTTGAAAGCTGAGGGTGCAGAATCTGGTTCTCCTGCTGAGACAGCAGGGAAGGAGTCTGAGGCAGATGCCATGGAGATAACCATGGCACACTGCACAGGAGGGGGTACCAGTGTTGGCGCGGCCAGTCTGGAGCAATCAAAATCATCCTTGGTTTGCCCTGTTTGACTTTTACTAGTACTTTGGAGAGAAAAGGCAGTTGGGGGGAGGCATAGACTGATAGGTTTTTCCAGCTGAAGAAAGTACAGTTTTGTACCTACCATAAATGTAGATGTCCGATAGGTATGCATCTGCAGTCATAACATATGGATTGTCCTGCCTCAGGCAGCCCTTCAGTCGGCTGGATTCCAAAATATGGGTCTGGCCTCGGCTGATGTCACACTTCACCCGACGTCATAGCTCCTGGGGTATAAAGGCATCAGCCGATGCCATGCCAGGTGCCCTCTAGGAAGGTTAAATTTGGATAAAAGTAGAAAATTCCAAACAGTAGAAAGCAAAAAGTATATATACATATATACATACAAACAAATACACCATAATAGATTCCCCCAGCTAGCTAAGAGAGGGGTAAGTACCCTAGGAATACCACAGAGGGGAAGGAGGGTGGGTAATCCTGACTGCAGATGCATACCTATCGGACATCTACATTTATGGTAGGTACAAAACTGTACTATGTCCTTCAAGGATGCATCTGCAGTCATAACATATGGGTAGAATACCATAGCCAAACTGGGGGAGGAGGCACTAAGATAATGATGGTGTAGTTAAGATCCCTTGTAAAACTGCAGTTGCAAAGCCTGCTCGGGATTTGGAGTATAAAGGAAGATTGTAATGCTTGGCAAATGTATGCACAGAGCTCCAAGTAGCCGCTTCTAAAATGTCTTTGGTAGCCACTCCTCGTAGGAAAGCTGTGGTGGTGGCTGTAGCTCTTGTGGAGTGAGGCCTGATATTTCCAGGCGTTGTCTTTCCATGAAAAGAGTAGCAGAATAGAATGCAATTTCCTATCCATTTTGAAATTGTCTGTTTGGAAATTGCTTTTCCTTGCACTCCTGTTGCATATGCTACCAGAAGCTGGTCAGTTTTTCTGCTGGTCTTAGTTCTGTCCAAATAGTAGCACAGTTGTCTATGTACATCCAAGGTGTGTAGTAGTTTTTCCCCCCTGTTCTGTGGGTTAGGGAAGAACGTAGGTAAATGAATAGCTTGGTTCAAGGACACCCTGGATACCACCTTTGGCATGAAAGTAGGATTGGTTCTCAGAGACACTCTATCCTGGTGAAAGATGAGGAACGGCTGCACTGCCATTAATGCCTGTAACTCGGATACCCTTCTTGCTGAAGTGATTGCTAGAAGGAAGGCAGTTTTCCAAGACAAGAACTGTAAGTCTGCTGATGCTGCTGGTTCAAAAGGGGGAAGTGTTAATTTTTCCAGCACAAAATTGAGATCCCATGCAAGCACAGGTGGTTTCCTTGGAGGTTTTACATTTTTGATCCCTCTTAGAAACTGTCTGAGGAGAGGATGAGAGAAGATAGGCGGATCCATGTTGTACTCTGCTGAAATTGCTGAAGCATGAATCTTAATGGAAGAATAGGACAGGCCATTGTGGAATAGTTCTGCTAAGTATTCTAGGATGTGTGCTAGGTTTGCCAGTGTGACATTTGTTCCCTGTGATGCACTCCAAATGAGGAATCTCTTCCATTTGGCTGAGTATGTTTTCCTTGTGGAGGGTCTGCGAGCCTCCAGGATAATGTCCTTGACCCTCTGAGATAAAACAGGTTAGTTTTGTTTTATGCAATTTTCCAGGCAGTTAGCTGCAGCGTTTTCAAGTTTGGATGCAGGGTCTTGTAGTTGTTCTGCGTTAGAAGTAAAGGACATAGAGGTAGAGGCCATGAGTTCATCCGAGACATGCTTCTCAGTAGCGGGTACCAATGTTGCCTTGGCCAGTCTGCAGCTATCAGAATTACCTTTGACTGTTCCTCCCTGATCTTCAGTAGAACTTTGTACATCAATGGGAGAGGTGGAAAGGCATAAACTGTCAGGGCCTTCCAGCTGAAAGAAAGGGAGTCCACCCTCCAGGCTTGTGGGTGGTATTCTCTTGTGCAGAATTTCTTCAGTTGGTGGTTGAGTGGGGAGGCGAACAGTTCTATCTCTGGCATTCCCCATTTCTTTGTTATGTTTCTGAAGATGTCTGGATGCAGCATCCATTCGTGAGCATCTGTGGTAGTTCTGCTTAATCTGTCTGCTAGTGAATTCTCTTTTCCTGGTACGAATCTGGCCTGCAGTTGAATGTTGAGATTCAGGCTTAGGTTCCACAGGTTCATTGCCATCCGACATAGAGGGTAGGAATGCGTGCCTCCCTGTTTGTTGATGTACCACATGACTGTGGTATTGTCCGTCCTTATCAGCAGGTGTCCTTGCTGGAGGAATGATTTGAATGCCTCGATTGCATGCTTCACTGCCAACATTTCTTTTAGATTTATGTGTAGATTCAGCTGGTCTTGGGACCATAGGCCTTGGATACACTTGTCTTCCATGTGTGCCCCCCAGCCTAGGTCTGAGGCGTCCGTGGTGATGGTCTGCCTTGGTTGTGGTTTGTGGAAAGGCAACCCTCTGTTGGTTTGGCAGGCCTGAGCCCACCACAGGAATTCTTGCTTCAGGCATGGAATGACTGGTATCATGGTTTCTAGACTGTGTCTGTGTTGAGACCATACATTCCTTAGGTACCATTGTAATTTTCTCATATGTAGTCTGGCATGCGGGATCAAGATTATGCAGGATGCCATGTAACCCAGGGCCTGCAGGACTTTCCTTGCAGTAAGCTGAGTTTGTCTTGTCAATGCCATGAAGTAAACTGGAAGTTGCTTTTGTTTTTCTTCTATGAGAAAAGCCATCTGAGTTATTGTGTCCAGTTCTGCACCCAAAAAAGTTATTCTTTGGGATGGCACTAGTCTTGACTTCTGTATGTTGACTGTGTATCCTAAGGCTTGCAGCAGTTGTATGACATAGGTCAAATCCTTTATTATTTTTGTATTGTTGTCCGCTTGTATTAGGCAGTCGTCCAGGTATGGGTATATTTGAATTCCCTGAAGCCTGCAATGTGCAATTACTGATGCCAGGCATTTCGTGAATACTCTGGGCGCAGTAGATAAGCCAAAGGGCAATGCTGAGAATTGATAATGCTCTGATCCTGCAAGAAATCTGAGGTGTCTTCTGCAATCTGGTCATATGGGGACGTGCAGGTATGCCTCCTTGAGATCTTGAGTCACCAGCCAAGACTCCTTGCCCAACATGGGAAGAAGTTGCTGTAGGGTCAGCATCTTGAATTTTGGTACAATGAGATATGTGTTCAGTGCGGACAAATCGAGAATAGGTCTCCACTGAGTTTCTTTTCTTGGTACAAGGAATAGTCTGGAGTAAAATCCTTGGCCTTGTTCCATAGGTGGTACCTTTTCTATTGCTCTCATCCTTAGTAAGTTGATGATTTGTTTTACAGCCTCTGACTTCTGGCTTGATGGAAGGTTTGGCATTCCTCTTTTTTGGTAAAGTGTGGAAGTGAAACATGTAGCCTTTGTCTATTGTTTGCAAAGTCCATTTGTCTCTTGTAATGCAATGCCAGTTTTTTGAAAATAAAGCTAACTTTCCGCCCAAGGGTGCTTCCAGTTGTTCCCTGGTAGGCGGAATCAGAGTCAAGTCATTGTGTTTGTCCTGTGGAAGTGGTTGCAGTCGTAGCTGTGGCGGCACTCCTCTGGTTGTCATGTTGCCACTGACGACCCCTGTAGGCACCCCTTGATTGACTTCTGCCTCTTGGGCGTCTATTTCTGCCTCTCTGTGCTCTGGAGGTGTCTGGAAAGGACCAATTCTTTGAAGGCCAATTTCTGCTGAACCTCGGAGGTTGGACCTGCAGAAAATCCTTGACCGTTTGCACAGATTTTGCTTTTTCTTCCACTTTCTTTAGAACCTCCTGTGCAGGGGAGCCAAATAAACTTTGTTTCTCCATAGGGGCATCTAGGAGTTTAGACTTAACATGGTCTGGCAAGGATTGCTCTTTTAGCCAGGCATGCCTTCGAATCACTGCTCCAGTCATAGCTGATCTAAATGAAGCTTCCAGTGCATCATAGCCACATTTTAAGAAATGATTACTGACCTGTTGTGAATTGTGTACCAACTCCTGAAGGGACTTACGGTCTAAAGGTTCAGGAGAGGAAAGCTTTTTATTCAGCTGTTCTAACAAAAATTCCTGGTACTGTATCATGTGAAATTGACAGTTTAAAGCCCTGGCAGAAAGAGTAGCAGATGTATAAACATTTTTACCCCATCTCTCTAATGCTCTTGATTCTCTTTCAGAGGGAAGGGGTTTTTGGCAGAGGCAGCTGCAACACCCTTAGGGCCCTGAGAAATGGTTTCTGGGTCTGCAGCGTGGGTCTTATACAAGTGGAAATGAGAATCCGGGACCCTGTAATATCTGTCAGGTTTGGCAGGGGCCGGGGGAAGAGAATCAGGGGCAGAACTGGCATCACTGTATGCATCATCAACAACTGATAGTACAGGTGGTATGGCTAAAGGCCTATGCTGTGGTAAGTGTAAAAAAGTCCTTAGCCTTTTCCTAGAATCAGAAAAATCCTGACCCTGCCATTGGAAGTGTTCCCTCATTGAGTGTAGAGTTTCCCCAAATGAAAACTCTTCTGGGGGGGAGGCAGAAGTAATGGAGCCTTCTGCATCAGAATCCTCATAAGGTGAGTATGGTCCTTCCTGATGGTCTGATAACTCTGATCCATCCGAGGAATAGTCAGAGGAGAGAGGTTCAGGGGGTTCAGTCCTAGGCCTTTTTTCAGGAGGAGATTGTGAGGCCCTGTCTGGGTGAGGTTGGGATCCCCTGATCAGAGAAATAAGGTCCTCAGCAAGGCTGAGAATCTGGGAACTTGAGGAAGGTCTGTGAGAGGGAGATTTAGTAGGTAAGGCCTTGGAAAGTTTAGCTGCTTTAGCCCTGGAGAAGGCCTTAATAGACATAGAAGCAGGGGGTCTAGCTGCCCCACGTGCAGGAGTAGAGATGTCCAACAGAATGGTGTCGGACAATTCCTGTGTGCCTGCTTCTTCGGTATGAATTTCCGTAGCCGACTCAGCCGGGGCCTGTGAGGCCTCGGTTGTCGGAGGCATGCTTTTGGCCGAAGGAAGAACCGAGGACTCGGTTTCAGCCGAAACCGAGACACTCGCGGTAGGCCCGACCGTGGTTTCAGCCGAAACCGCGGGCCACAAGTGTCGGTCCTTTTCCTTGCGTTTTTTGGCTAAATGTGAAGTCTGAGTCTCCGACGGCATTTTATATGCAAACGCGGGACCAAAAAACTCTTCAGCAAACTCCGACCGACGTCTAAGTGTCTGTCGGTTGAAGGAAGCACAGGCTAAACAAGCCGATACGTCGTGGTCTGGGCCTAAGCAAGGAAGGCAGTAAGAGTGGAAATCCTTATGAGGTATTTGTTTCCCACAAGTTAAACAATTATTTACTTTGTCTGACATCGGCTGAGGCAAGAAAGAGTCCCCAACGGGGTACTTAGCTTTTTTAGAAGTCTTCGGTAGCTGAAATCTCTGGATATGACCGACCGGCACTTGCGAACAGCTTCTGCTTCGGGCACCGCGCGGCAAGAAAGACTGAGGAAAATGGCGTCGGCTGATGCCTTTATACCCCAGGAGCTATGACGTCGGGTGAAGTGCGACATCAGCCGAGGCCAGACCCAGACTTTGGAATCCGACCTACCGAAGGGCTGCCTGAGGCAGGACAACCCATATGTTATGACTGCAGATGCATCCTTGAAGGACATCAGAGCATCCACTTTCCAGGGTTGTTTGTGGAGAGTCCTTGTGCAAAATTTTCCAATTGGTAGTTCTGGGGGGAGGCAAACAGGTCTATATCTAGGATCCCCCATTCGCCTGTCAACATGTTGAAAATCCTTGGTTCCAGTTTCCACTCGTGTGGGTCCATAAGGTTTCTGCTTAGTCCGTCTGCCAGTGTATTTAACTTTCCTGGCAGGAATTGAGCTTGTAGGGGCACTTGGTAGCTCAAGGCTGTGTTCCACAATGCCACGGCTAGTCTGCAGAGGGGGTAAGAGTGTGTACTCCCCTGCTTGTTTATGTACCACATAACCGTAGTGTTGTCCATCTTTACCATTAGTTGTCCTGGAAGGATGTAGTCCTTGAAGCCTGTCAGAGCATTCTGTACAGCTAACATTTCTTTTTGATTGATATGCAGGTGCATTTGACTTGGGTTCCATTTGCTCTGAATGCACTTCCCTGCCAGGTGTGCCCCCCATGCGTAGTCTAATACATCTGTTTTTTGGGTTTGGGCGGCAGGGGGTGGTGTGAAAGGTAGTCCCTTGTTTTGGTGGCATGCCTCTGCCCACCAAAGGAACTCTAGGCATAGGCAAGGTATGATAGGAATCATTGTTTCTACGCTGTGAGAATGTTGACTCCATAGGCTTTTTAGATACCACTGTAGTTTCCTCATATGCAGTCCTGCATATGGAATTAGAAGAACGCAGGAGGCCATGAACCCCAAAGCTTACAGTATTTGTCTTGCAGATAGCAGGGTTTTTGTGGCCACTTGTTTGAAGTAGGTTATCAAATGGGTTTGCTTTTCTGGCTTGAGGTAAGCCATCTGGGAAGTTGTATTCAAGCTTGCTCCCAGGAATGTAATTTGTTGACAGGGTACCAGTTGTGATTTCTTTTCATTTATGGTGTACCCCAGGCAAGTTAGAACCCTTTTTACAATCACTGGAGCTAGGCACTTTGTGAATACCCTGGGCGCAGTAGATAAGCCAAAGGGCAGTGCAGAGAACTGATAGTGAGTGTAGCCTGCATTGAAGCGTAGGTATTTTCTGCAAGATTCCCTGATTGGGATGTGCAGATATGCTTCTTTTAGATCTAGTGTTGCCAACCTGGCGTCTTTGCCTAGCATAGGAAGAAACTGGTGAAGAGTCAGCATCTTAAATTTTGGAATCTCCAAAAAGGTGTTTAGAGTACACAGGTCCAGGATAGGACGCCATGAACTGTCTTTTCTGGGTACCAGGAAAGTCTCGAGTAGAAACCTTGTCCCTTTTCCTCTTCTGGTACCAGCTGAATAGCCCCCATTATAGAAAGAAAGTACTTGCTGTTGGGCCTCTGCCTACTAATTGGGAGGTAGGTCCGGCCACCCGCTTGGAGTTGGCAACGTGTGGAAATTAAATCTGTATCCCTGGGACACTATATTTAAAACTCATTTGTTCTTGGTAATGAGTTCCCAATTCTTTGCATAAAGAGCAATCTTTCCCCCCAAAGGGGCAGTCAGTTGATAAGTGCTTGGAAATTTAAAAAATAAGTCATTGAGACAGTTTACCATGGGGTGGGGGGTGCAGTCTTATTATTTCCAGATTTGGAAGTGGAGGCCTCCCACTGCTTAGTTCTGTATTGTCCCCTGGGACTGAAACCTGGGGTTTTTGCTGTGTCTGGGTTTGGCTTGAGAAGACCTGGAAGGGGCTGGAAAGGATCAATTCTTAGAAGGCCAGTGTCTGCTAAATCTAGGAGGCTGAACTTGTAAAAAATATTTAACAGTTTGCATAGATTTAACTTCATCTTCCATCTTTTTAAGAACTTCTTCAGCCTTGTTGCCAAACAGGCAGTCCTGATTTAAAGGAGCATCCAACAATTTAACTTTAACATGGTCAGACAAAGATTGCTCCTTAAGCCATGCATGTCTTCTAAGCACAGACCCAGTAACAGCAGCCCTGCAAGAGTCCTCTAAAGAATCAAAACCACATTGCAAAGTATGTTTTCCAACTTGTTCAGCAGAATGCATTAAATCCTGTAAATCTTTATTTTCCACACATCTGGAATCAATAAAATTTTCTGTTTAAGTAGTCCAATAACATGTAGCTGATATTTTAACATATGAAATTGGCAGTTTAAAGCTCTAATTGCCAAGGTTGCTGAAGTATAAAACTTTTTACCCGATCTATCCAGCGCCCTGGAGTCTCTATCAGAAGGGGTAGGATTTTTAGCAGTAGAAGCCTTAATGCCCTTGGGCCCCTGTGAAATAGTCTCTGGATCTGCAATAGGATTTTTGAAAAGGAACTTATGGGACTCAGGGACGCAGTAGTATCTGTCAGGTTTACTGGGAGCAGGAGGCAGGGAATCAGGGGCCAAACTGGATTCCGAGAAGGCATCATCAACAATATCTAGTACAGGAGGAATAGCCAAAGGCCTATGCTGAGGTAGGAGTAGGAAATCCCTAAGCCTCTTTTTTGAATCAGGAAATTCCTGGATTTCCCAGTGAAAATGCTCCCTCAGAGTATGTAAGGTTTCCCCAAAAGAAAAATCCTCTGGAGGGGAAGCAGAGGGAATAGTGTCATCTGCATCAGAATCCTCATAAGTAGGTAAGGACAAATCCAGGTAATCAGAAGAATCAGAAAAAACAGAATCCTGATCAGAAGATTCATAATCCAGCTCAGGCCTAGGCCTCTGGGGGGGGGGGGGGGTTTGACTACCCCCGATTAGAGTTATTAGATCTTCAGCCATTTTTATCATTTTTTGTTTAGGCATAGATGCCTGAGCATGTGGCCTGGGCATCGGTTTTTTAGACATGGATTGAGAATTAGGCCTTATTAATGAAGGAGGCGTCGATTTAATATGCAAGTCCGTAAGCTTGAATACACCCTCAGAAGCCGGTGCCTGCACAGCGGCTCTGGACCCATCCAAGGTAGAGACATCCACGGGTTCCATAGTTGAAGTATCTTGCGGCATACCAGACTCCGAATGGGTCTCAGTAGAGGTCGGCGAATCAGAAGTAGCGGGTATCAGGGGCTGCGAAAGCACCTCACTGAGTACCGGCAAACTGGCGGCTGGCTTAGGAGAAGCGTCGTTGGCACTTTTGGACCTCGGCGGCCTGTCTCTGTCTTTATCTTTGCATTTTTTTCGGAATTTCAGTAGTCGGATAGCTAACCAACGACATTTCTGGATAACTAAACCGAGAACTGAAATATTTAGAGGCAAAAATATACCGACGACGGATAGTGCGTTGATTCAATAAAGCACAAAACCGACAACAACACACATCGTGGTCAGGGCCTAGGCAAGGAATTCAGTTGTTGTTGTTTGTCTTTCGGCTGTTTCCCAGTAAGGGGTCGCCACAGTGGAACTCCAGTCCGCTAATGATTGGCAGTAGATTTTTATGAAACGCTGAGGTGCCAGCTCGACGCCCAACCTTCAACGAAGGCACGCCCATTTACGCACGCATGTCTTTCGAACATTACCCAACCACGGGGAGGATATTCAGACTCCACGCAGAAGGCACCCCCAAGCCACGCCGAGAATCGAACAGGAGAACCTCTTGCTGTGAGGTAACAATGCTACCGCCGTACCACCGCGGAATGAAAATCTTTATGAGGTATTTGCTTTCCACAGTAATGCAGTTATTAACTTTTACTGACATTGGGAAGGAGCAAGAAAAAGTTTCCCCAATGGGGTACTTAGCTTTTAGTTGAAGACTTCAGTTCTGAAACTCAAAAACAAACATTTCAGGAGTCGGCCAACCGGCACTTGCGAACTGCTTCTGCTTCGGGCACCATACGGCAAGAAAGACTGATGTAATGGCATCAGCTGCATGTTTTATACCCCTGACGACCTGACGTCATGGAAGAAGGGACAGCAACCGAAGCAGGGCCCAAGACGTTGTTAATCAGGCCGACTGAGGGCAACTTGCAAAAAGATTACCCCAAATGTAATGACTGCAACAGTGAAACACGAAGAACATCTGCTATGCCTGGAAGCTGAAGAGAAGGAGAGGCAAAGCAGCACAAAAAGGAGATGCTGACTCTTCGCCAGAGTCATGGAGGTAATGGGGAAGGGAGTAATTGGATCCCAGAAGCACAAAAGGTCAGTAAATTTCTTCAGCAGTTTACAGAGGGGGATAATTTTGATAGTTTCTTACAGATGTTTAAGAGGGTATGCAAAACAGTATGATGTTGACCAAAGACTATGGGTACGGTTCCTGACCCTCTTACTCCATGGTAAAGCCGTAACTATTTTGTCCAAATTATCCGACTGTGAATTTTTTGATTATACTGCTGTTAAGAATTGTTTGTTAGATTTTTTTAAGCTAACACCTGAAGCTTATAGGAGAAAGTTTCGTGATCATAGATGCAAGGCAGATGAAAGTGTGTGTGAATATGCTGCTGAACTAAGCACTTATTTTCATAGGTGGGTGACTGGATGTCAGGTCACCACTTTTGAAGGGCTGGCAGACCTTTTGGTGAGGGAACAAGTCCTTAGTACTTTGCCTGAGGACATAAGGATCTGGTTAGCTGATAGACAATGTGCTACTTCAGATGAGTTGGGGAGGAATGGAGACCTATACCTAGCAAGCAGGGCATCACTGCACAGGAAAGGGACATCCAGTGCTGCTCATGGGTCTAAAGGAACCTATGGTGGGCAGCCCAGACAGCCCCAACTGAATCTGCCAGTAGCAGGGGAAGCCACTAGTTCAGCTACACATCCAGGACCTACGGTTAAATGTTTTGAATGCAACCAGTGGGGCCATGTGGCATACAGATGTCCACAGAGGTAAGATGGGGAACAAAAGATGAGGGAGCCAGTAAGAAGGAAGGAAAAAATACCAACAGTACGTTGTCTTGAGACAACAGGGGTACCAAACTACCATCCTGCAGATGTCCTGATAGGGAAGGATTTTGATGAGGCAGTACCATGTGTTAATGCAGTCAGGCTTGGAGAAAAGCATGTGGGCCTGATAGCCTGGGGGAGACCCAGACAGACCGCACACTTACAGCCAGGACTGGTGAGGTGCTTACTTCAGGGAGGGAGCTACCCTGTAGCAGTGAGACTGAAGGTGAGCCACAACTGGTTGTTGGTACTGATGGTCCCTTGGACAAAGTGACTGCAAGGGCAGAGGTGAGTAGTAGTACCCAAGCTGACAGTGAGGCACCACTGCCAGAGGATGCCAGACTTCCTGTGGAAGGGTAGCTGGGAAGGGTTATAAAGAGAAAGTTGAGAAAGGCTCAGTTCTCAGACCCTATATTACAAGGCCTGAGGTGAGTAGATAGTGAGGCAGCTGATTCTCAAGGGAAGGGAGAATCTGTATACTGGGACAAAGGATTACTGTATAGAGTGTGGACCCCTGAGGGAGGGCTAGAAGGTGAGAGAATACAGCAGTTGGTAGTGCCTACAGCCTACCATCTGGCACTTCTAGCCATAGCCTATGATATTCCCTTTGGAGGTCTTATGTGCATAAAACGTACAAAGAGATGTATTCTGCAGAACTTGTATTGGTCTGGAATTTCCAGAGATGTAACAGGGTACTGCAGGACCTGTGAGCAGTGCCAAAAGGTAGGCAAGGCAGGGGACAAGGTGAAAGCTTCTTTGATGCCTTTACCTGTGATTGAGGAGCCATTTCAGAGGGTAGCTATGGATATTATGGGGCCTCTGAGTACTACAAGTTCCACAGGGAAAAAGTATATCCTAGTGGTAGTAGATTATGCTACAAGATACCAAGAGGCAGTGGCTTTGTCCTCCATTGAGGAGGAAAAGGTGGTAAATGCTTTGTTAGAGATTTTCAGCAGGGTAGGTTTCCCAAAAGAAATACTGACTGACAGAGGTGCTAATTTCATGTCAGACCTGCTGGCTTCTCTGTGGAAGTACTGCAGGGTGAAGCACCTGAAGACAACCCCCTACCATCCCCAGACTAATGGTCTTGTTGAGAGATTAAACTCTACAATCAAGTTCATGCTACGGGCATTTGCAGACCAGCTTAAGAGGGGGTGGGACAAATATTTGCCCCATCTGTTTGCTTACAGAGAGGTTCCCCAGGAATCCGCTTGTTTTTCACCTTTTGAGTTGCTGTATGGGCATAGGGTGAGAGGACCTCCAGATTTAATTTGTGATGAGTGGGAGGGTGAGTATGAATCTCAGAAGGAGTTTGCAGTGGTATATGTCCTAAACCTCAGGACAAGGCTCAGGGAACTCATGGGCTTGGCCCAGGAGAACCTGGAAGAAGTTCAACAGCAGAAAAAGATCTGGTATGACAGGAATGCTCGAGCTACAGAGTATGGTATAGGGCAGCAGGTGATGGTTCTCATTCTTGTCAGCCACAACAAGCTGCAAGCAGTCTGGGAGGGAGCCTACAAGGTGGAAAGGAAGGTCAGTGATGTTAACTACAAGGTGAAACTGCTAGGCAGGAGGCAGGAGCACAAATTGTACCATGTTAACATGATGAAACATTACCATGATAGGGAGGCCCTTGTGCTGAGTATTTGCAGTGGATTGCAGGAGGAGTCTGAGGGGGATCTGGTGACTGATCTCCTTAGTGAGGCTCAGACTGACACCTCAGTGGAAGAAGTAGTAATGTCCCAGCTGCTATCTACTAACCAGGTTTGAGAAATCCGAGCAGTGTTACAGAGGGTTCGGGATATGTTCACTGGGAAACCAGGGTGCACCCACCTGGTGCAGTACCAGGTGGATACAGGACCACAAAGGCCTATTAGGCAGGCCCCTTTTAGGGTGCCTGAGAGAGTCAAACATACTCTGAGGGAGAAGATACAGGAAATGTTGGAACTAGGGGTAATTCAAGAGTCCAACATTCCCTGGGCCTCCCCAGTGGTGCTGGTGCCAAAGAAGGATGGCAGCACCAGGTACTGTGTGGACTACAGGAAATTAAATAGTCACACAGAGTCAGATGCTTACTCCATGCCTAGAGCAGCTGGGTGGGGCTAAGTATTTTACCACCACTGATCTTACCAAGGGTTACTGGCAGGTACCCTTGACTCCCAGTGCTAGACAGAGGTCAGCCTTTGGGACTCCTTTTGGCTTTTATGAGTTCACAAAGATGCTCTTTGTGATGAAAAGTGTCCCAGTGACTTTCCAGAGGCTGGTAGATCATATCCTAGCAGGAGCAGGAGGGTTTGCCCTTGCTTAACTAGATGATATTGCCATCTACAGCCATTCCTGGCAAGAGTACGTTCAGCATGTCAGGGAGGTGCTGGGCAGACTACAGGGGGCAGGGTTGACCATTAAGCCAAGCAAATGTCAGGTGGGTAAGGCAGAGGTAGCCTACCTGGGACATAAAGTGGGGAGTGGTAAGATCAGGTCAGAAACTGCCAAAGTGGAAGTCATTCAAGCATGGCCTGCACCCGTTACCAAAAAGCAGGTGAGGGCATTCTTAGGGACAGCAAGGTACTACAGAAAGTTCATTCCCAGTTAGTTATAATACCACAGCTGCTCCCCTCACAAACCTGACAAAGGAAAAACAAGCCAAATAAGTTAGTGTGGACCCCAGCATGTGAGCATGCATTCCAGAAGCTTAAAGAAGCTTTGGTAGGACCCCCTGTGTCATCCAGTCCAGATTACAGCAAATAATTTGTTGTGCAGGTGGATGCTTTGAACCATGGGGTGGGGGCTGTACATAGACAGACTTCTTAAGAGGGAGAAGAGCACCCAGTGGTTTATCTCAGTCGTAGGCTTCAACCCAGGGAGGAATGGCTATGCAACTGTAGAAAGGAATGTCTAGCCATAGTGTGGTCACTGCAGAAACTTCAGCCTTATCTGTATGGAAGGAAATTCACTATAGTTACAGATCACAATCCCTTAATATGGTCATATCAAGCCAGCCAGCAAAATACCAAGTTGCTAAGATGGAGCCTAGGGTTGCAAGCATATATGTCAGTGCAGCACCGCAGTGCAATTAGCAATGCCAATGCAGATTGTCTCTCAAGACAGGGAATGGGATAAGATATACCCAGATAGACCTAGCCCTCTCAAGCAATGTTTCTCAAGGGACACTTGAAAAACTAGCTTGAGTTCTCGGGGGGGGGGGGGGGATGTGAAAAACTGAGGGTCTGCCAGCCCAGCCAGATAGAATTTTGTAGATAATTCTATGTCATTGTAAATATTAATATAATCCACAGGCTTGTTTTACAAATGTAAAGAAAACTGTGTTATACACTGAACTTAAAAAATGTAACCACAGTGCACCCTGCTGGAAGAAAACTGTTAGTAAAGAATTACAACTGTGTTTGAGCTCAAGCTTGGACACAGGATGTCTGGACTAGCAAATTCTTTCTATTGTTATTAAGACAGATATAATTGCTAGATTTTTCATATAAAAGTGTCTTGTGTTGCTGTGGCTTCCTGGCCAGGTGTAGCTTACAAAGACATGTAAATTTTGAGTTTCTGTTAGCCAGGGAACTAAAGGAGAACTGATAAAAATGATGTAATGTGAAATGACGCAGCAGTACTGGGTATCATCAATTTAAGACTTTCTCATTGAGAAAGATTGAGCATTTTGGATTTTGTCTGAAGCTGACAACTCACAAGCACTTTGTCTTGAAAACATGAGGCACTGGTTGGACAGAGATGGTGTTGGAGGTTTTAGCCTGACCACTAGGCTGAGATCTGGACCCTATAGCTGTGTCAGTGGGGAGGCTTATTGGGGATCTGGAGAGAAAGAGAGAAACCAGTCCCAGACTATGATCTCTGTGTGCTCTTAAGGGAAATTGTACTTTACTGTTTGTGTACTTGTTCTCCCCCAATGTGTACACCCCTCACTGGTGCTAGTGGTGAGGATTAAGGCTTCTTGATTACTGGGCCACAAGCCCCTTTAGTTCTATATACAGGTAAGGCATATTTTTTATCAAGTTATGGACAACAATTAATAAAGATTTGAAGGAATTTATCTGGGAGGTGAAGAGGGCAAGAGTTAAGTGGATAAGCCAATTCTCTCAACAGAACAAGGTAGTTCAGGATTAGCTGATTTGAAGGGATATTTTGAAGCTACACAATTAAGGGTCATATTCATAACAGAAACAAAAGGTTATAATTCAAAGTGGAAAAGAATGAGGATAATGAAGTGGGGGGAATTTCAGAAATAAGGAGAGTGGGATTTTGGATGCAGAGCCTTAAGGAGAATAATAACAAACATACAGAATATTATATTCATAAAGTTGCAGAAAGTATTCTAAGCCAACATGGGAATGAAGAAAATAGATTTTGCCAACACGGATGCCTGCAAGTATGGGTACAGAAAACTGGCAAGAGGGGCATAGAATTTACTGGAGAAACATCTAGACAGGGGAAAGGTAATAGACTGGGATAAGGTCAAGAAGATATTTGGGATGTAGGTTAGAGACTGCTTTCCCTACCAGGGATTGGTATCAGAGTATTGGCAAACAGAAAGGGACAGGGGAGTCCTAAGTGAAGGACCTGCTTTGGTAGAGTTTTTAGTCAAATCTAGAACAGAAGCAACTGTTGAAAATGGGATAATTAGTAGGGAATATAAAACATTGCATGATAAGTATACAATATAGATATGAGAAGAGAGGCTGGAAAAGCAATTTACAAGGGAACAATGGCAGGAGATATATGAATGGCTCCCAGGTATGCAACGAAGTCCAAAAGGTTTAAGTCTTTTGTTTGGAAAAGTTTGCATGGGTATTTTTATACCCCAAGCCAACTTCAAATAATATTTCCTCAGGTGGATAGCAAATGTTGGAGGTAGGAAGAGGAAGAAAGAGGTAAATGGGGACATGCTCCTTGGGAGTGTAATGAGTTGACAGACTTTAAAAATTCTCTACAAAGTACTCTGTCAGAAATATTGAAGGAACAAATTGATGTAACTAAGGAAATGATCCTTTTGAGCTGGGGCTGAGTTGCCTACAAAGGCCTTTTTAAGTTTAATTCTGTTGCCTGCCAAAAAATCAAATACTAGAAAATAGAAATCAAACTCTAAAGGAACTGTATTTAAAGTACAATATTGTGGAAAAGATAAAAGACTGGAAGAGGGATCTTTGGGAAAGGGAAGGAGCAAATTACATAGAAATAAACAATCTGTGGTAATCATACATGCAGAATAATGTTCAAAAGAAAGATAACGTTTAATGAAAGACAGGAATTAAACAACTTATGTAATGTTTGACTAAAGGAATTTTGTTATAAAAAAGAAAACAATGTATAATGCATGTAAATGAAAAGAAATGGTAATATAGTTTGTTTTGTTTTTTATTACTGTATATGTGCCGATGCCTTAAGTGATAATTTAAAACAGATGTTTAAAAAATAGTGGTACCAAAGGAAGGCCTGGACCTACGGATCACACTATGCTTGTGGTGTCTTTGTAAAAGTACTTAGAGATGCCCATGGAGCCACAGAAAAATACCATCCATGCATGCATTCTTAAAGAAAGCCTGAGAAGCAGGCTCTGCCCTGAGAGTATGTGGCCTTGGCTCAATCATTAAAGCTCCATTAAATGAGAAGGCTTACTGGCGTTATCAATTTCGAGGGTAGTTGAGGTCAAAGGCTGCAAACCTGAAAAGAAGAATGCAGCTTACCTCAACAGGTCCATTGACATCAACCCCAATAATGAGATAAGGACCATTGCTGACTTGGGAATGGGTTCTGAGCAGGACCTACAAAAAGTAAAAGGAGGTGCAAACAGCAAAATTTGGAAGAGATGTAGTTCAGCTCACACCGATGTTAAAAGGGAGGAGACCTCACACCATATGTTCTGCATTGAAATAACAGCCTGCCACACCTTAGGATAACCTATTTCAACAAAAATTGAATCTCTGGACCTGATGGACCAATCTGAGTGGAGGTCAAGGAGTTCTAAGTTCTGGCTCGAGGTAACAAATGCAATACTACTGGGAAACGTCTGGGAGGTAAAATCTTTAAAAACAGTGAACTCTCAGGGAGAAGTGGAAACTCCTGCTCTACTCATCCTAGGAGGCAGCAGGGCTTACTTAGTTCTAAGATAGCCCGTTGGAGTGGGGGAGGGGGGTGACGAGAGACACAGAGAGAGAGAGAGAAAGAGAGAGAGAAAATTCCTGACTGGCTGATGAACAAATGAGCATCCTGCAGACACCCTAGACACCCTGAATGCTCATCTTGCAGAGACTTTGGTCCATCGGTTAAATTCTTTACAATCTTTAGTGTCTTCCTTGTCCATGTTGTTAAAAATGAGGCAATGAAACTGCCACAAAGCAAAAGTTCAATGAAATCACTGACAACAAAACTGTCAAAAATGGTCTGCGTAAATTAATGGCAATGAAACCACCACAAATATAACTTTCTGTGATAAACTGGAGCTAGAATACAGAATGCAATAAACAAGAACAAGATGATAATCCCACAATTTAACTTAATCATGCCGATAGTTCAGGTTATGTAAACTCTCAAGTGGCACCTACAGGACTTCATCTGAAAAAAAAAAATTTCTGCCACACATACAACATGCATGAGAGCTATGCATTTTGCAGTAGCATTTTATTTGTTGTGCTATAGATATTTCCAGCATGTAAATGAGACTAATGCCTTCAGCTGATCCCACATGTAAAAACGTTTCGTACATATATAGTGCTTCCACAGAATTTTTTTATTGTTTTGCTTTGAAAAACTTGTTTAAAGTGATTAATGTGAAGAATAAAGAAGTACACAAACTGTACTTAATTATAATGTCATAGTATTCACTCTGAACTGCTACAAACAAGCGGTTAAACACTAGGCATACGTGTGTGTACTGCATTTTGGAAAAAAACTGGAGTAATTTAATCATTTTCTTAAATAAAAGATGACTAATACTTAGAGACTTTCCCAAATCTGTTCAAGATGGATGGATGGATACCTGATGTCAGCAACTCACCAGCCAATCTGCTGACTTCTAAAAAATAATCATTTTGTTTCTGTGTAATGCTCTGAATTTCTGTACTGAAATGCTGTTCCTATTTAGTGGTGTTTCTACAACTTATGGAAAGGACTGGTTTATTTATTTACTATTTATTTTACATTTTATTACCAGGAAAGTCCGACTGGACACAAGTCTTTTTTCAACAAAGGCACTGGGAGGAAAGCTCCACAATAAACATGAGATTATACAAATACAGTATAATCAATATCATATTAGGAACTTTAACAGTTACAATATGTGCTAGGGAAAAAAACAAAGTTTAACATTAATTCTTCATATCTAGACAAAAGAAGAGAGTGTAGAATGAAGAGACTGGTGTAAAGAGCCATTCCTATTTATTTAGGTGATAGGAGCCTGGCACCTGAGAATGTGATGTCAGGTTAACACGTTAAGGGATATGTTATGCAGGATTTGTACAAGAGCAGAGCCAGGTATTCACTAGGTGTATTTTTTTTTTTTTTACAGTTTTTTAAACTGTACTAAGGATGTAGTAGAAAATATTTATAGGCAGAGTATTCCAGATTTTAGGTATGAAGTTGGAGAAGAGGAATTCACCAGAAGCATTGTTGGCTTCAGTTACTTCTAGTAGGAGTTTATTACTGGAGTGGAGAGTCCTGTTACTGAAGTAGGGAATTAAAAGATTTTGATGTGCAGGTATTTTCTCTGGCTGCTTCAGAATTTTATAGGCTATAGTAAGTTGGTTATAGAGTAAGAGCTGAGGAAGTTACAACCTAAGTTGCTTTAGTACTAAGCAGCGATGTGCCCTAAAAGGTGAGTCTGTGGCAAACCTGGCTATCTTGTTATAACACGAGTCCAGCTTAGCTAAATCAGTCTTTCTAAGGTTTATAAGGATTGGTGAGGCATAGAGAAGTTTTTAGATGAAGTGTGTGTGAGCAATGCTGGATTTAGTGTTTTGTGTAAGAAACTGCTTATTTCTATAAAGAACACCAAGTTTTTATGCACTTTTTATGGTCTGGGAGATGTGAATTTCAAATCTCATATTATTGTCAATTTCTACTACTAGAAGTTTAGTGTGAGCAACAGGTGAGAGAATGGTTTTGTTCTTGGACAGAATTTAAAAGTGGGAAATGGGACAGTGGAGCTAGTGGGTTGGAAATGAACAAGTTTAGTTTTATTGGGATTCAGAAGTAGGTGGGAATTGGTAAGCCAAGCTTCGACTGATGAAAAAGAATCTTGTGTTAGTCAATTAAGTTTTAGTAAAGAAGAGGCAGCACATATTATAGCAATAACCCACGCCTGGGTGGGGGTAATGCTGGATTTACCCACGGTTGGCGTGGTTTGGTCACGAGGGCAAAGCCCGAGTGGCCAAACAAAGCCAACCGTGGGTAAATCCAGCATTACCCACACCCAGAAGTGGGTTATTGCTATTATACAATGACATTATTTAAGAAAAAAATTATTACTTTTCTTAAATAATGGCATTGCATAATGCCTCCTTGCTGCCCTTCCGCAGCAGACTGTCTGGTATTCTGCAGCAGTTCTGATGTACTGCGCATGCGTATGCCTACGCAGAACATCAGAGCTGTGGGCAAAAGCAACGGAGAAAGCAAGATCTCCATTGCTTTTTACTGGTTCGCTATGTTAAACGGGTTTAACATAGCGAGACAGCTTTAAAAAAAGCAACGGAGAATCTCCGTTGCTTTTTTAAAAGCTGTCTCGGTATGTTAAACCCATTTAACATAGCGAGACAGTTTTGAAAAAAGCAACGGAGAAAGCAAGATCGCCGTTGCTTTTTACAAACTGTTTCACTATGTTAAATGGGTTTAACATAGCGAGACAGCTTTAAAATAAGCAACGGAGATCTCCGTTGCTTATTTTAAAGCTGTCTCGCTATGTTAAACCCATTTAACATAGCGAGACAGGTTTTAAAAAAAAAAAGCAACGGAGAAAGCATGATCTCCGTTGCTTTTTACACACTGTCTCGCTATGTTAAAGGAGTTTAACATAGCGAGACAGCTTTAAAAAAGCCATTAACATCTACTCCACAGAAGACTCAGCTGCCCATTTTTCACTGTCCAAGAATAACCTTTAACATTTGCTAACAGGTGACCCTGCAGCATTTTACCCACTACCATGCTCATGGAAACAGAGAAAAAGGCATTAGGTGCTTAGTGCTTCCACATCTCACAAGGTTAACGGTGTAGATACCTCTCAGCATTAAAACTGCAGAGCTTTGGCATTTTGAAGGGCAGCTGCAAATATATAAATTCAGCAGATGATGCTGACTAGCCACATGGAGCCCACAGGAAATGTACTTTTGAAACCAACAAGCAGGTCGGTCAAGTGCCTTGGACCTTATGCACTGGGGACTTATGGACAGATTAACTGAGACCATACATAAAAGGGATTAGTGATTTCAGAATTCTGCATTCTAACTTCCCAGTTTAGTTTTGAAAACTCATATATATAAAAAAAAAGGAATGTACTCACCATAATGTTCCAAATGTGTTGTCCATTTTCATTCTTTCTCAAAAGTTGGGGATCGGATCCAACTCGGACACTTCTTCCAGATCACAGAATATTTAATCCTCTAGCTCCTCCCATTACCTACAATGCCCCACCAACTAACATATCTCAGATCTAGTTTCCTGCCCATATGGTGGATAGAGCAGTATAGAGTTAGAAAGGAACAGAAGGTGGCGCTCAAACAAGGAACAGAAGTTCCTACACACCTCTTAGATTTCTCCAGAAGTATAAGAAGGAGGGGGTAGGAGGGTGGGTAGTTGAGGAAGACTGAAAATGACCAATATAAACGGAGCATTGTGATGAGTATGTAACTTTTATCTGATGCTGTCATTTTCATGCATTCCTCAACAGTTGAACCAGAGTCCCCAGCTACCTAAATCCCAGGAGGACTCTAAGAAAGGATATTCCTGAACACCACTGAGCCAAAGGCTGCACTCTCCCCCGAGACCAGATCCAGTTTGTTTTGAGCAATAAAGGTATGAGGAATAAACCAAGCTGAAGCTGCACAAAAATCATCTAAGGAAGTTCTAGATATATAGGCTGATGAACTCGCCAGAGACTTCATGGAATGGCTTTTGGTAAAGGCAAACCCACTTTCTCATAACCAAAGGTAATACAATCATTTAACCATTTGGCCAAGGTCACTTTAGATACCAATTTGCCTAGTTTTGAATCAGAAAAGGAATCAAACAATTGGTCACATTTTCTCAAGTCTTTGGTTCTGTGAAGGTAGATATGTAACTGTGGACATCAAAAAAATACAACATACATTCTCCTTTGTTTGAAAAGTTAGGAAAGAAGACTGGAAGATTGATGACCTGATTAACGGTAGATTCTGACATCACCTCTGGCAAAAAAGCATTGGTCCATAAGGAAGCCCTATCCTTGTGAATAATTAAGTAAAGAAGTGTAGAAGACAATGCTTGAAGTTCGGACACTCTTCAGGCAGAAGTGATAGCTACTAAAAGCAATTTTCCAGGTCAAAAACTTCAGATCAGACTTAGCAGAGGGTTCAAAGGGATATTGTGTCAAGACCTGAAAAACAATACTCAAATCCCAAGGAGGAGTAGAATCCTTCAATGGTGGTCTAAGTATATTCCCCTGAGAAAGGCTTTACAAAGCTTTAAGGAAGCTAAGGTAAACTTTTTTACTCCAATATGAAAGCTGGAAATTGCTGCTAATTTTACCCTAATAGTTGAGAAGCTAGCACCCTTCATTGAAAATTGTGAATAAAAAGTCAAGAACATTTGAAATCGGTGTTGAAAAAGGATCTAAATTATTGCCATGGGCTCAAAAAAAACAAACAAACAAATCTTTTCCATTTATTTTTGTATATTTTTCTAGTGGAAGCTCTATGGGAAGATAACAAAATTTGACGGACCGGGAGGACAGCCTGTGCTGTCCAACAATCAAGAGAACTGTAGAAACCATGTGTTCAGTTTGAGGCCTGATATGTCCAGATGAGTCATGCCCGTCAGGTGAGACAGGAGGTCTGGAGTTGGATTCAGAATCCAGGGCAGATGTAGAAGATGAGGCCAAAGCAAGGGAAAACAGATTTGGTGATGCCAGTAGGAGGCAATGAGGACAACTGAATTCTTCAACTGAGATGTTTTATGGAGACATTTGGTGATGAGGGGTAATGGGGGATAAACATAAAGGAGACCAAAGGGCTAAGTGTGAAGTAGAGCATCCCTTGCTGACTCCCCCAGTAGGGGGAATCAGGGCAAAAAACCTGCTCCACTTATTGAGGAGAGATGAGAAAAAATTACAGCATGGTTGGCCACATCGACAGAAAAATCATCTCCACGTTGACATTGAGAGACCACTCATAAGGCATCAGAATGGATCTGTTTAATTTGTCTACAATCACATTGTATTTCCCCAGGATGTGCGTTATCAGAAACAGTTGGAAGATTTCACTGACTACCATATTCTCATAGCTTTTCCACAAAGAGGGTAAGATCTGGTTCCTCCCTTGTTTGTTGATGTACCAGACCACTGACATATTGTCTTTCTGAACTGCAACAGTCCCAGTTGGGAGAGCATCTTGGAAGGCCTGTAACACTAGAAGGACAGCTCTCATCTCCAGAACACTGATATGCACTTTGGCCTCTTCAGAGGACCACATGCCTTGGACTGTCCTTCCTAATTAGTGCCCCTTCACCCGAGCTGGGAGGCATCCATGGTCACTGTGGCCTTGGGTTGAGAGGAAAACAAAGAGACAGCCATTGTATAGTTAATTGGAGAGGATCCACCAAAGAAGGTAATTCTTACAAGCTTGAGTTATTTTGACTGGCCTGGATAATGGGTGTTGTAGAACAGACCACTAAATTGTGACAGTCCATTGAAGGATTCTCATACAGAACCTAGCCAGTGGTACAAGAGTGATTGCTGTTGCCATGAATTCCAAGGCTTGGAGTATCAGATGAGCTAGCACAGAAGAATTCTTAATCTTTTTGACCTGGAACTGATGAATTCCAAAGTCTGACATGGAGTGAGCTGAGATTTGTTGTAACTGACAGATATTACTAGATGGGAGCACAGCTGGAGTAAATAGTCCCTTGCTTGAGTCAGTTGATGCCTGGTTGGAGCAGTTAGGAGGCAGTCATCTAGATATGGAAACAGAAACACATGGAATCTCAGCAGTCTCAGGTGAGTTGCTACAACTGCCATGCACTTGGTGAACACGTGGGGGCTGTGGTGAGACCAAAGGGCTGTGCTCTGAAAAAAGTAATGACTGGCTCCCAGACAGAAGTCTAGATACCTTCTGGAGCACTTATTCATTTTGATGTGATAGTACATATCCTGAAGATCTAGTGAGCACATCCAGTTGTCCTTGTGCATAGCAGGCAGAATGGACTGAACCGCGACGATCTGGAACTTTGTGTACTGAACTGACTGGTTTAGTTTGCCAAGATCCAAAAATTGGCCTCAAGTCCCTTATCTTTTTCTGGCACTAAAATGAATCCTGAAGAAGTTCCAGATTCTCTCTGGTCTGGTGAAACCTTTTGGATGTTTCTTTATTTTAGCAGCTATTTTATCTCTACAGACACTGCTTCCCTCTGACTGGGTAGAACATCAGGGATTTCCTTCAGAGCTGGTGGTGGAGGTTGGGAAAAGGGTATGATATAACCTCTGTATATTATCTTCTGCACCTATGAATCTTTTGTGATATCTAGCCAGGCTCTCTGGTCCAGAGACTGATGACCCCCAACTGCCTCCAGAGACGAACAGTTGGGCTTTCATTCAGGAACACTGATAAGGCCTGTCTGAGAAGGGGGGGCAATGTCTTCCATTTGAGTTCCCCCGTCTGCTTCTGGGGGAACTCTCTCCATGTGTATCTTGAAAGGGATCCTGGGATTTCTTGAACTACATCCTTCTACCACCTCATTGGTTCCTGGAAAAGGACCATTAAGGAGTGGAAAATTGTACATCCAGAGCAGGCAGGGTCTTCCCTACTTGCTCGCACCTATAGTGTGTCTTTAACTGTGGGGCCAAACAACCAGGTTCCGTCAAATGCTGCATTGATGAAAGAAGATTTGAAGGGTTCTGCAAAATCATACAAGTGCATCCAAGCATGTCTCTTAATGGAAATGCCTGAAACTGCAGCCTGTTTGGTACCTTCTGCAGGATGAGAGATCCGCCTCCCAGACAAATTGGAAACAGACTGAAGGGTAGCCAACTGTGAGGAAATATTACTCCCCTTCCTCAGAAGATAAGGACCTAGAGACAGATTTGGTAAGCTCCTTGATCAAATCCCTCAAGTCTAGTGAAGAGTGTGAAATAATTCAGTGACCTCAGAACAAAGGTTGCTGAAGCACAGACATGCTTTCCAAATCTGTGCAGCACCCTAGACTCCCTGTTGAGGTGTGGACATGGGAACTGTGTTCTGCTAGTTCCTTTCTTGTGGCTGCCACAAATATGGCATCAACAGGAACTAGCAGAACACAGTTCCCATGTATCCTTTGGAGACATCTTGGAACGCCTTAAATAACAAGGTGGTTGGACCCCAATAACCCTTCCCAAGAGGAATCAACGTTTCTGGAAGCTTTTGGGTCTTGGCCCTTCTACCTCCTGTGTGACTTCACCTGCCAGTGAGCTTATAGATTTGGCCTTTGGGCAGGCTTGGAAGGAACAAGGCACCATTGAGCCTATACTCAAGAGACCAGACAAAATCCTTGTACCACCAAAGGACTGTCCACACTAGAGTAAAGGATACATCTTTGAGTGGTGATTAGAGAGGACCCTTCCCCTTCATCAAAATCAGTGTCCTTAGTGACACTCCTGTAGAGAATCTAAGTGCGTCATCTTGCACATTCTCTTCTGAGGGACCTTCTCAGTGGTATGCCCTGGGTGGTATCGGAAGAGACGACAATACACTGATGGGTAGACTGGAGCCTCGCTTGGGCTGGCTGTCCCAGTGGAATGGGTGAATGAGGCTCTGGAAGCAAAATCGAATGAGAGAAGGAAGTCTAATCTGAGGAGGACAGCATTATCTGATCTCTAGATATAAAGAACATTCTCTCCACAACCTCGAAAGCAGAACACCTAGGAGAGGTAGAAACCAATAGATCCGATGAAGGACTTTCATGGCTGGTCAGTTCCTGCCATCCCGTAGGCATCCCACTTGAGAAGGGAGTCAGAACCAAGATATCTGCTCCAAGGGGAAGAGACGGCTACAATAATTTCAGAGTTGACTCTAACACCCTGGAGCCAGTGCCATGCTTCGACTCTGAAAGTCGTCCTGCTCTGAGGTACTCTATGCCGGACCACTCAAAGAAACCAATGGAGTTGAAGACGCCATGATCTTTGGATCCAAGGAAGATGTCCCCAAGGCTTTCTGATCTGTTGGCTCCAAAACTGAAGTACAGATAAGAAAAGGAGATACAATAGACGGTGTGGCTCTGTGCAGGCTCTCAGGACCCAACGAGGTGGGAGCTGAGAGAACTCCTATTTGAATTTGTATCCTCGGGAACTTCCTCCTCATCCCATTTACATCTGCTTTGGATAGGCTCCTGGAGGATCAAAGAGATGATGTTGTTAAAGAAGGCCTCCAATGACGCCAAGACGACTGCTCAAGGAATGACGAAGGCAATCTGGAAGTAACAAGCTCCAAGACTAAAACTGGAGACTGGATCGGGTCTTAGTTTTGGATCAGAAACAGTTGGATCCAACTTTCTTGAAAGGTTAGCTGGATTCTCCGAAGACAGAGCTGAAGTTGACGCCGAAGAAAAGGGGTGATCCGGACATCTCTTGTGAGAATCCTTGGCAAAAGAATCACCCTTCTTGTCTTGCTTCTTGGCATTTAAGCCCCAGCAACCACAGAGGAATGCTTAGAGGAAATGAGACCCCTAAGTATCAGTTTGTTCTTTCTGTCAATTAAAGCTCAGAAGTTGAATCCCTTGCAGATCTCACAGTCAACATCTAAATGTTTAGGGCTAGGACAATATACAGACAATGTGTGGGCATCCGAATTGGGGATCTTATGCCCACACGCCACACATTTTTTTAAACTGGCTGCTTTGTCTGACATATTGAAAAAAAATTAAGGCCAATCAAATACTAAAGAAAGGTAAAAGACAGAAAGGATTTTTTTAAAGAATAGAAGAAAGGAATAAAAAAGGGAAAGGGATTACCAACTACGGCAATTAGGAGCACTATTAAAAGTACAGAAAGTTAGGACAGACTACCAGCAATAATATTTACTACTACTCAAGGCGTATGAGAGAAAGGGACTGAAATAAGAAGGGCAAAAAGGGAGGAAAGAGAATAACTAACAAAGAAAATTAAGCTTACTAGAAAAAAGTTTTAACCCAAAGCCTGAGAGCTCGCAATCTACATCTGTTCGGAATGTTTGCAAATGAGATCTAAGGTATGTTAGGATGGTGGGGCATTATGGGTAAAGAATGAGCTCAAGAGTTCAAATATTCTACGATCTGGGGGATCAGATAAGAACCCAACTGTTGAGGAATGAATGAAAATGACAACATCAGATCGCAGTTTAGCTTTACAGAGTAAGGTGTTTGAAGTGATCTTTAGTATTTATTTCGGTCTTCTGCATCTCAGATATTGTTTATTTGACCTCTGGGTTGAAGTGTATAGATTCAATGGTCTGTTTTCAGGTGTGATTTGTGGCAAGCAAACTGCACACAGGAAAGAATGCCTCAAGAGCAAAAAGCTAGCACATTATCTGACAAAACAACTACTATACATTGCAAATTAAATTCAGTAAAATATAATATTGATATAATAATACTGCAAAAGCATACAAATATTTATTCAACAGTCATATTTTACAGACAAAATGGGTTTAGCATAATAACTGAGGTCTTCACCTCACACACAAAGTACAAGATTTGACTGTGACCTCAGGTTATTGGCACAGCTTAAAGTGGCCCTTCAGTTAGATTAGTATTTTTCTATGAACCTATGAAAATCCCATTTACTCAGAGGACACTGGAAAGCAAACACTAACAAATCTATCTATCTATTCTCTCTATAGTAAAGTAGCTTCGACATAAACCCAATACACTTGATGGCAGTTAAAAGTTATCCTTTTTTGGCTCCCTTTGTGTACCCTCCCCAGCTGACCAACTGCTGCTCTAGTGGATGCTTAATTTTATATATATATATATATATATATATATATATATATATATATATATAGACAGACACACACACACACACACACACACACACACACACACACACACACACACACACACACACACACACACACTACTGTGATATGGACACAAGTTAAGTATGAGCAGTCAAACTTTGAACTGATATTGACCTGTAGCTGTGTGGAAAGGTAATCTTTCTCTCCACCTTTTGGCTTTTCCTGGTTATGGGTTGCCACAGTGAAACAATGGTCTGCAGAACAATTGGCAGTGGAGTTTTACGGTGTTGAGTTGCCAGCCCGGCATCCAACCTTCCACAGACGGCACACACTCACACCTAGGGCCAATTTAGTGTCCAATCCACCTACAGCATTGTCTTTGAGATGTGGGAGGAAACTGGAGCACCCGCAGGGAGGACATGCAGACTCCACACAGAAGACACCCCAGCCGAGAACTGAACCAGGGAATATCTTGCTGGGAGGCGTCAATGCTAACCACTGCACCACCGCGGCCACGCAGCTATGTGGAAAGCTAATGAGGATGTAAATGTGTTCACTCTTATCCTTGTGGTCTTGGTTATGGCTAAAAAGGGATTAAGAAAGTTCAATTCACTGAACCTGGTTAACAAGTAAATTCAGTTAAAATACTTTGAAAAAATAAATGAAAACCAGCAATTTGTTTTGTTTTCCGGGTCCAAGATTCCCTGTCTTTAATGTACACACACACACACACACACACACACACACACACACACACACACATACACACATACATATCCTATGTTAGCTTTTAACTAAAGCATTTTCATGTTGGCACTATACATCGAGCAGATGTAAACTTCAAAAGCTAGTAATGTGGTAATGCAGTGAAGCATAATAAGTATTCATGAAAGTAATTAATTTGCAATGAGAGTAAAGGCACAACAAAGTCACTAAAGCTGTAGCTATTACATCTATCAAAGCTCACCACTGCTCAGCCTTGAAATAATTAACAGGATAGAACTTTATAATCATCTTACTTTATCCTATCTAAAAACTACTCACAACTTAACTGTATTTTCCTGAAAGCTATGCCTCATTAAAAGAATTACTAAAGTGGTGCAGTCCAAACAGACACCATACACTCTGGATAAAACGGGTTCATATTAGATGACTGAAAAGGCATTCCATCGAAAGCGTCTTGGTCAACTTTAAAACAACAAGGCAAAATGTTACTTTGCCATTTTCGGCACTGTAGTGCGATCTCGGAGTTGGTATATTTAAGTAGGGGGCATGTGGGGGGTAAAGCCCCCCACTTTATGTATTCTTTCAATTTTTATTTATTTATTTTTTTTTTTTGGGAACAGCGATTTTTTTTCCCCCTTGGAAAATAAATTGCTGTTCTGAGCTTTTGAGATTGTAAGCTTTCGCTTACATGGGGTCGATTATTCATCATTTGCTTTTTTAAGCGTTCGATGATATAATATAGACCCAATAAAACCTCTGTCTGTACAACTAAGACCCATCAGTAGTGTAGCTAAGATGGAGCGAATAGGGAAACTGCCCCGCCCCGGGCACAGTGTTATAGATAACTCTTAACTGTGCATACTGGCTTTTAAATGTTGGTATTGCATCTACAGCCAAAGCTGAGCTACAGCTTTCCATGTGTGGTCTTAACTGTAGCAACTGTTTGCTACAGTTAAGACAAACAAACAAAAAAGAAAGAAACTTTTTTTTTTGTCAAGACAAATCCAAGTGCTATAGTGCTCGGTGATTGGTATAAACCGCAGCATTTGCTTGCTACAAACTGAAGTTTTTTTTTTGTTAAATAATTTAAGAGCTTTAGTGCTGTGTGCGCCTTGCACATAAACTGTAGGAACTGCTTGCTAAAAATGTAGCAAGCATTTTTCCAGTTTGAAGAAAGTACATCTTATTTCTTCATATTTGTTTCACTCTGAGCTGGGGAGGGAGAAGGGTGGAGTACAGAAATGGGATCTAATTGGCTCCTGCATTTCAGGAGCAGCAGGTAAGACTGTGGACCTTTTTGTTTTTTCTTTTTTGCTCCTCAACCATGTTAAGGTAAAACGGAGTAATCAGATCATTTTCTTAAACTCAGGCACAGCTACACACCTGAGGCCCATAATGCTTCTGACGATGCTTTACATTTTAATTTTGTTTCTAAACTTTGGAATTCAATCCTAAGACACATCAGACAACAAGCTAGCTCACATATGTTTAAAACACATTTAAAACAATATCTTAAAGACTCCTACTTGTTTTTAGTGCCTTTATAAATTCTGTAGAATTGAGTGTCTCTTGGCTCATTTATACAAAGTGAAGACTTTTATTGAATAATCACACTTTTATAAGCGGTTTAAATTATACTGCTGTATCCATATCTTTGTTTGTGGTAGCATTTCATAAAGTTCAAGTTTGTTTATGGTAGCATTTCACTTGACATTCCTTTACTGTGCTTTTACATTAGAAGGACTGGGATTATTCATCTAGTCGCAGTAGATGTTTACCTGGTCTGTCGGAGCGGCAAAGCAGACAAAATGGCTCTAAGTATCTTTTTGCACTTCTCTTTTATACTGTGACTGTACTTTAGCACTTTCAAACTTGCAAAAAAACCCCACTGTATTTGCTGTTGCTTTAATTAGTTATTTGCACTATATTACATTGTATCTGTTAGTTGCTGGTCTGTTGTAGGTAGTTTATGTGGTCCTGCTACACTTGGGCTCTAAACCAGCTATTCTACATTAAGAAGGCGTTTTTCTGCACTCCTGTGGCACACATATGCTGATCTAACCTGTCTGAGTTGGATATAGCTGGTGGACGGCTTACTGTGTGCCTTCCTGATAAGTAATTAGCTTAAAACTTGTTTCTCTCTGCTCGTATTTAGGCTTTATGTTTACGTGGTGTTGCTCTTTGCGTAGCAGTGGTCAGAGTGCCCTTGTACAGATGCAAAAGCCTAGAAGCTCAGTTTTTCCCTAAACAGCTGTCAGTGAAATCCTTCTAAGCTTTTCTGCAGCTGTAGAATCTACTCAGTTGCGCTCTCAGCAGTGTTGCCTTATTGATCACCCTTAGCCTACACAAAGTAAAAGTCCCGCTTGTAGTCTCAGCATTACCAGAACAGTTCTCTCAACTAAATCCATTCCCTTACCTAATAAAACATACAGTAAGAGACTGCTGTCATGGACGGGCAGTTTCCCATCATCTCTCTAGCCAGCCTGACAGACATGGGCATCCTGAGTCAGTGCAGCAATTGTCTCACGTACACTGACAACCACTTACTCCTGAAACAAATACTTTATGTGAGAAATGTAGTTACACTATGAAATAGGAGGCAAGACTGTCACATGAGGACAAATTGAATGATAAAAAAGTCAGAACACACACACTTCCCACACTAACCACACTAAATAAGGACACAACACATAAACCCACACATGCAGAGGTACTCACTAGTAACTTACCAAAAAATCAGAGGCCTCCCAAATGGAAACTACTTACACACATAACATAATAACACACATACCAGTGTTTCAACAAGTAAGCCCATAAGGCACAACACCATAAAACTTAATGTATCGGTTACAGCTGACTTCATTGTGAGACACACAGATGTGCCCCTCACCAGGTGGGATAAGGAGTGTGTTACAGTTAGCTGCCTGTCAGATGCCAGGATCCATCAAGTCACTCAAGTCACTCAACAACAAGTACCAGTATGCCTCTTTCATAATCCATGTGGGGATGAATGACTTGAGACATACTTCACTGGACTATATGAAGAGAGACATGACTGAGCTCTCGGATTACATGTCACAGGCAGGTATAAGCCTTGCAAAAAGATGAACATTGGAACCAGGGACTACTCCAGAAGAACGTAAGGAACCAACCAGTATTTTTTAGTGTAATAACTTTATTCACTGCTATTCATTCATAGGTTTCTTCAGAAAACATTTTAAACTAAAAACCCAATCCTTTTAAATAGTTACACAACCAATAAAAAAGACTATCAATTAAGATATAAAACAACAATCTTAACCCTTAAGTGGCCAGTCTCCTCTTTAATAAAACACATTTAAACCTGGTGGGAAATGTACAGATAAACAAATCTGCCATTCAATCCCTTTTATTTTCACCTGATTCTTAAAATTACCACCTCTTAAATCATTACATATGATATCTAAACTAGTGAATGTAAATTTAAAACCCGCACACTTCAAAGAATGTTTATACAATGCATTATTTACATTTGCATTTTTCATAGCATATAAATGCTTTCTTATTCAAATATTTAAGCTCCTGGTAGTCATACCTACATAAAATGCAGTACAAACCGTACACAGAACAATATATACTACACCTGAAGTGTTACAATTAAATCTACCAGGAACTGTAGGTATAAGCCTAGCCTTAAGCATAATTCTACCTTTTCCAAGGATGATGCCACAATACAGACACAAAATGAGTGACTGCAACAGTTAGCTTAGCTTCTGGTGTCAATCCAAGGGGATCCAGTATGTGTCAGTCTGGGAAGACATGATCATCAAGCCAAGCTGCTTTGCCAGAGATGGTCAGCACCTGTCTCCTCTAGGTGTTTGGATACTTACAAAGGCATTACCTACCCCTATTTTGCCTTTTTATGGCAGTATCAAAATAACTAACTTTCCAACATAAGAAAATCCTCTCTAGATAAACTCAAGGTACTACTGCTTAACGCTAGGAGTCCAAAGAAGAAACTGCACTCCCTGGAAGCACTCCTCACTTTGGAAGATGCTGACGTCTGCGCAGTCACCGAGACATGGTTCAAAGGCATGAAAAGCACTCCAGTATTGCAGGGCTACAATGCCTTCCATACAGTCAGACCACAAACAGAGCAAATCTTCATTAAGGATAAGTACACCTTGAGACTGGTCAAATAGTATGACTCTCGAGTTGCACCATTTCCAATTAACTAAAAGCCTCCTTCCACATCATAGATATTTATAGGTCCACCACCAAGAAACAGGAAAAGCAAACTGCATACCTGGACTTACTGGAGTCACTTGCCATGCAGCCCAACACCTTGCTCCTATGTGATTTTAATTGGGTCTATGTTAAATCAGTGAATGCTTAAAATAGCAAACGTTGATTTATTGACCCTCTAATAGCAAAAGCTGACAATCTCAAAGACACGAACAGCGATTTCTTCCCCAGGGGAAAAAAAGTTCAAAACGTAAAAACACCCAAATATACCAACTCTGAGATCGCACCACAGTGGAGGAAATGGCAAAGTACCGAAAACAGCCCAGCAATTTTTTTTTCCCTGGGAAAAAAATTGCTGTCCCGTGGCTTTGGGATTGTCAGCTTTCGCTCTTAAAGAGTCGATAAATCAGCGTTCGCTATTTTAAGCATTCGCTGATTTAACATAGATCCTTTTAATTATCCTACCATCAACTGGGAAACATACATACGTGACCATAAACATGCTGGCTCAGAGGTTCGTGGACTTAGTCAATGCAAATGGTCTGGAACAGCTAGTCAGCACACCCACAAGAGGCTCAAATGTCCTGGAGACAGTACTCACTAACATGGGAGAGCATTGCATCTCGCTGTGTGATGTCCTCCCTAGTAAGATCGGACCATAAATCAGTGTTGTTTGATGTAATTATAAGACCAGATACTCCATCAAGCTCAAAAATGCTTGAGAATTTTTCTAAGACAAATTACCTCCTACTAAGTGATGACAGAGGAAGTTTCAAAGGCCCCTTGAACACAGATAACACGGACTGCTATGCAGAGGTGTACACCAATGCCCTGTACCAGAATCCTCTGTACCAGATTGCGACCCGGTCTTGATGAAAAAGCAAGCCAGCCTGGTGGACTCCTAGTATAAACAAAGAGAAAGAAACTAATGTCCAAGAACAAGAGGGAAATGGCTCAGCAGAGGAAGAAATCCCTCTCTAACTTAAACAAACAAATTACAGATCTTGTCAAGTCCTCCAAAACTAATTATGAAGCAAAAATAGCCTCCCTAGCTATAGATAATCACAAGGTATTCCTTAACTATGTCCAAAATCTACAAGGGAATACCGAGCTACATGCTGAACTGGTCATGGATGTCACCACCCATACTTAACAGGATGTAATAGCCAACCTGCTAGCTGACATTTTGGAGGAACATTCTCCCCCGTGCCCTCCAGTCATTCCTCAAAGTGTGAACATACGACAAAAAGGCCAGTAAAAAATATAAAAATCACCAGCTTGCACTTTTTTAGCAAGAATGTCTCAAATCTCTAGCGCTTCAGCAAGAAATGCCTTCTAGCAGTACATTAGTAGGGAAAAACAGTGCCATTTTATACAAACATTAACTATCAATTATAAAACACATCTAATTAATTAATATCTAAAACATTAAATATTGTATTTCTATAATACTTAGAAAACAGTTATATCAAAAGTTTCCATGAACATTCAGTATTAAGTCTACAAGGACTTAAAGTATTGTATTTTAAAATATAAATAATTTCTTTATATAAGAAATGTTTATTCTTGAACTCAGAGTTGCCAACACCCCAATTAACTTGTTCTAGGATGCTGGCTTGCAGAGAATCTGGATTGCTACTGGGAAATTTAAAATGCATGGCAGCAGGACTAGCAACTCTTTCCATTGTTATGTCTCTAATGTGCTGCAGCCTCAATTTAAAACTTCTCATAGTTTTACCTATATAAAAGAGACTGCAGTCGCATCTGAGAACATAAATAACATTAGATGTTACACAAGTAAAATGTCCTGTAGGACTAAAGGGAACACTATTAATAAAACTAAAAAAATTAACATATTTGCATGCTGAGCATCTAGTACAACCACTAGTGCCCAGTATACCTAAGGAGCTGCATAACATACACTGGCTTAACAAATTTACTGTGTACAATAATGTCCTGTATGTTCCTACCTCTTGTGTATGAAAATCTAGGAAATCTGCATAATGTATCACAAAATACCAGACCCACCATTGCTAAAATCTGAAAAAATTAGGATGGCTGGAACTGCAAAAGCAACTTCTCCAACAACTAACTATTACCCATAAGACCCTGTATCATCCTACAAATACACCCATACTCTCTACCCTTATTAGCCCATATAAAAATCTAACAACCCTACGCTCAGCTAATAAGTTACTAGTTGCTACCCTTAAATCTAACAACAAATCTGGAGACTGTCTATTTAATAATACCATTGTTAATTCTTAGAACAAGCTTCCTAACAATCTAACATCCCTGAAATCCACACCACTTTTCAAAAAGCAACTAAGAATCTACCTATCTTTACAATGGCTTTGCCCATGTACTAATCCTGACTAATATTTTCCTCCTCAACCACCACCTTCACATGCTCAAAATATGCATCCCTTGATAAAATAAAAAAAAAAACACACACCCTGTCTTGTCTTTTTATATTAAGTATGTGTCTTTACTCTCTAATATTGCCTAAGCTTTTCACATATTAATCCTGTTATAATCATGTCATTTTTGTATTCTCTTATGTAATGTATATTAACTATTATTGGTCTCTACGTCTAATTAGCTTTTTAATATGTATTTTTATGTACTTATTTGTTTTCAATTTATATAATGCTGTAGTGGAGCTTTTCTCCCCGGGCCTCTACTGAAAATGGACACACATCCAGTTAGACTAGCCCAGTCAACAAATGTAAAATAAAATAAAAAATAAAAATAAATAAAAACTTTAAATTTAAATCAAAATGACGAAAAGTGCTTGATTATCTTAACTTGCTATCAGAAAAACATTGTAAGAAATAACTATATACATTTGCCTGACTTCTGACTTATCTTGTCTAGTATTACTGCTAGTACATCTTCTGTAGTGTTTCATAACACAGACACTGGCTACTGACAAATTATTTTGTACCAATTAATTATTTTTTAGTTTAACCAGTGCCTTCTGGATATCTTTCATGAAATAACCCCTTCTAAAGAACATATTTATAGAAATACACACTTCCTTGTATAGTTCCTTTTCATCAGTACATAGTCTGCAGACTCTCAGTAACTCTCCATACGGTAAAGCATCCAGCAGATGAGATGGATGGCAACTGTTCATGGAAACTTTTGATATAATTGTTTTCTAAGTATTACAGAAATACAATATTTAATGTTTTAGACATTAATTAATTAGTTATGTTTTATAATTGATTGTTAATGCTTGTATAAAATGGCACTCTTTTAACCTACTGATATACTCCTAATAGGCATTTCTTGCCGAAGCGCTAGAGATTTGAGACGTTCTTGCTAATAAAGTGCAAGCTGGTGATTTTTATATTTTTTACTGGCCTTTTTGTCGTATTTTCATTCTTATAAAGTGTACCTCCCACCATTCCTCAACACATTATCTCAAGAGAGCAAGTCATCTTAGTGCTCTCCAAGCCCAAAAACCTGGCATCAACTGGACCAGACAATATCCCTGGTTGCCTTTTAAACATCTTAAAACTTGACCTAGCAAACTCACTTGGATCCCTGTTTAACCACAGCCTTTGAACTGGCTATGTTGGGGCAGAATGGAGGGCAACAACAGTAATCCCTCTACACAAGGGGGAACCATCAACCGACCCTAGGAATTATAGGCCCATAAGCTTGACTAGCCTCATCTGCAAATCCATGGAAAGAATCAGTATGGTACTTATTAACAAGGACATAGGTAATCTCCAAACTCTGGACCCAACCCAGTTCGGATTCATTAAAAGTAGATCATGCCTGTTAAATATGGTTGACTTCTGCAAGACAGTCTCCAAGGCCCTGGACAAGGAAAAGACAGTGCATACCACCTATCTTGAACTAGCCAAGGCATTAGACACAATCCCCCTCTCAGCTATTATAGAGAAACACTCCCAATTGGGAATTAACCCCTACATTACCAGATGGGTAGCCAGCTGGCTCACCAAAAGGACACATACTGTCAAAGTGGGTGACTTTCTGGCGTACCACAGGGTTCTGTGCTGGGCTCCTTAATGTTCAGACTTTATTTCTCAGAAGTCCAGGCAAACTTGGACGGCCTGTGTCTGACCAAGTTCACTAAAGAATGCAAACTGAAGTAATCATTGAGTTCCCCAATGATGTTAATATACTGCAGACAGGGTTAATGCAGACAGATGATTGATGCCAAAGCCACACATTAAAGTTAAATAAAAAAATATATACATTATAATTCCCTTTGGGAAAGTTGCCATCCCTGCTAATTACATTACAGACAGTACCCCTCCAAGTGTAGACCCAGTGGTACATCATCTGAGTACTCGGGTTGATAGCAATCTGAACTCTGACCACCAGATATCCACAGTAGTAAGAAAATCCTTCTGTGTGGCACATCTTATAAGTAAAGGCATCGCATCTACATCTAAGGATGTTAAAATTCCATTATACTCGGCCATCATCAGATCAATAATTGAGTACAATGTTCTCTTTTACATGTACCTAACCAGACATCTGCAACAAACTGAGAGACCACAGAGGTTTCTCACCAAGAAATTACAGGGTACACAAAACAAGTGTCACATGGAAAGACTGAAAGCTCTGCCACTGTATTCAGTCTCCTAGAGGTTGCGAAGGGGTGACCTGTGTCTGGCTTACAGGGCAGCTCTGGCCCAGCCCTGATAGAAATACTACACATTTGTAAATCAAACTGCAGGAGAGTCATTCACTCCAGGGATCTTAACCTATCCTCTGACATGAACAGGTCATGCTGGAGTGATAGACACATCTCCCAGAGGTTGCCACTTCTATGGAACAAGCTTACAGTTCACGTGAAACAGAGCCCTTCCCTGACCCACTTCAAATGCAACCTAGACCACTGGATGGGTGAACGCAAATTCACTTCTGGGGTGGTGCCCATGTCTCTCCTGGACAGAGGAAGTCAGTATTAACTTCCATAGGCCCTTACTTCTGTGAACTTCGCTCACCTAACCACTAACAACTGGGGCAACTCGGGATAAATATGGCTATGCTTGTAAGGGCTCTATGGCCATTAGCCTAGTAACCTCCTATGAACTTATGAACTTATATTTCTTGAAGATAGACCCTCATACACAATGCTCAAATATTTCAGTCATTCCTGTTTTTCTTCTACTAGCTGTACAATGCCTATAGAGCTAATTTCTGCTGCTGCTAACTTTTTTAAATTATAAAATCACATTAGTCCTTTCTACTTTCTCTCATTCTAGTACATAACTGACCTTTGACTTCCTTACTCCTCTTCTAGCGACTTTTCTCTCTTCCTGCATTTACACTAAATGCATTTCTGCTTTAACTGTCGAATTATGATGCATTGTCCCTGTTAAGTGCATCAAATGTATTATTTTTTTCTTTGTGTCATTTACTATCTTGCATAAATTGTTTATACTGCACACTAATTGTACCTTTAATTGTTACTGTTCTTTGAAGCTATCATCCAAGGGCCTCCACTGATAATGTTTTTTATGCCTAGTCAAACCTTCCTGGTAAACAAATGGTAATAAAGAAAGTATGTAAGTAAATCTTTTGGAATCTGGACCCTGGTGTAACTCTGCTTTATAGATAGGCCTTACACTAGAGTAAGTCACTTAACACCCAGAGCAAGTCTTCTGGAATCAGGCAGGCTTACACCAGGCTAATTCACTTAGTGACAGCAAGTCTTTTGAATCAGACCCATTACCTAATTAGCTGTTTACTACAAAACCACCATTATATCTGGCTGACATATTATCAACATCCCAAAATAGAGTCTCTTCTGAAAAACTGTTATATTTCAAGTTTTTTTGTAACTTTAATACTGTTGGAGATAGATGCAATGTGTTTACAGGTAGGTTACACTACTGCATTTTCAGAGTTTTAGCTCAGGTCCAGGCCGGAAATCTGAGGGTGTCAAAAGGTATGAAATTCCACTTGGGCTAGTATTGTGTTAACAATTCAACAAATGGATGTAACAATTATAAAAGTATAATTTCTTTGAAGAGCTAGCAGTGCGAAGGAAGAAAATGGCGCAACAGGAGACAGGGTGAATGAAAGCTGGCTGTAAGCTTGCTACAGAAGCAAGAAAAAAGTACAGAATGACATGGAAAGAAAGAAATAAGAGAAATAAAGGAAAATGCAAAGCACTGCAGTTAAGAAACTTGCTGGAAAGCAGGCAGAAGAAAAGCATAAAGCAAAGATGGCAGCCTTGTACTGCTCTCTTCAGTGGGGCAACTTCTAGTGAGGCTGAAGAGACCTGAAGAACAATTCTTCTTGCAGTAAGACTAAGGATAAAGACAGGACTTTGAGTACCATGGAATATTCTCACAACCAGGCTAGGTCCTGCTGATCTTAGTCCTGAAGATGATGAGGATGAACTACAGTACCAGACTGATAGATTTGTATTGGCAAGTCCATTTGCATTTCGTAGAAAAGGAAGACTGGCGGGACTTAAGACAGCCCATCATCTAAAACTTCCCCAGACTACCAAGACCCTCCGTCATGCTCATATGTGAGAGCCAGGGCACTCTCTAAGCCATGATAGCACACAGCAAGAGCACTACCACAAGAAAAAAAATGAAATATAAATTTTCTACATTTTCCATTGGAGCACCTTTTATATTTACTATTATTAGATTGGTCTTTTTTTGCAGATACATTGACAATTTATTTTACTTCTTAAATTTAAATTTTGATTCCTGGAATAAACCTGAAAATAATGCAACTGGTGTTTTATTCACAGTTAACAGATGAAAATAAAATAAATAAATCTGTCAGTCCCCTTCAAGGCTGAAGCAGAGGGAAGGAGTTGGGTATGACAGTGAAAATGGAACTGCCAATCTAGATTTATCTTTATAGCAAGTACCTAAATTGTGTACCTGGGAATGGAAGATCCATCTTCATCGCTTTAATGACAAAGTAGCAAATGTATCTTCCAGGTGACTCTTCACTGAAGCATACCCCTAATGAAGACACCTTTGAAGGATGACCTGAGCCTGGAAATTGCATCCAGTTTATACTGTCTTGCAAAGTACTTAGTGATGCCCATGTACCATGTGCACAGAGGTCATCCAATGATGCATTCCTAAAGAAAGCTTGCGAAAGTAGTTATAGCTGTAGTAGTGTGAGGTCTAGACTCAGGCAGTAAAGTTTTGTTGTTCTTCTGATAGCAGAACCAGATGCAATCAGCTTCAATATGGAAATATTAAATCACAGAATGAAAAAGATAATTTATAGTCATTTCCTTTTTTTTCTATCACGATATACTCTTAGCTGCCTACGCACATCTGTGCAAAGCAACAAATACTCACCTTTCTTTGAGTAAGCTGGAAAAACCACAAAAATTAATTACCTGGTTCAAATTTGTTTTTAGCAACTACTTTGGATATGAAAATGGTTAGTTCTCATAGGCACTTTTGTCTTTGAGGGGAAAAACAGGTAAAAAGGATTACTACCATAAAGCTCACAGTTCTGAAATCCTTCTGGTTAGTGAAATCATCACCAGCCAGAAAGCAGATCTCCCAGAAAACAAAGTTCATCTCTCAGAGATTGCTGGCTCAAAATGCAGAAGCTCTGACTTCTTCAATATAAAGCAGTGATCTCAAAGAGGGACAAGATACTCAATAGGTAGGCACATAGGTACCATTCAAGAAAGTTTTACAAATTTTCAGTAACACCAAAGACAACAAAATAGTGCCATGAAGGAAACTGGATGTGGCTACCAAATTAATTTTAACAGAACAACTTAAGCCTGAGTCAAATTTTGATAAAAAGAGTTAAGAACAGCAAAAATGGAGTCATGATCCAACATGAAAAATAAATTTGTAAATCTTTTTGATATTAGGTCTGTTGTCAGAAGTAGAGCTCTGGACCACCATTTTCTTTTCAAAAGTCTTTATTAAATTATCACTTAACACATAGGCAGACACACATTTATATAAAAGAAAACAAAGCACATTACCACATTTCCAGTTACATACATTATACATCACATATGTTCTTTTTTATAACCATAATCAGTTCAGCATTACATAAACTGCTCAATTCCTGCCTTGCCTTAAACCTCACTCCTCATTATTCTGTATTTATTCTTCCCACAATTTCCATTTATTTCTACAGAATTTGCTATACCCTTTTTCTAAAGATCTAACTTCCAGTTCTTTCATCTCTGTTACAATATTCAGTACTTCAAATACAGTTGGTCTAGACTTTAATTTCTATTTTCTATAGAATATTTATTTTTTGGCAGCCACCAAAATTAAACTTATCATGGCTTTACATGTCTTTGCAATTCAGATCCTATGTCATAGCTCAAAAGAATAATTTCCTTAGTTACACCATTTGCTCACGCAATATTTCTGACAAAGTACTCTGTATTTTTATTAATCTGCCAACTCATTATATTCTCAAAACATATGTGCTCCGTTACCTCCTTTCTTCCCATCACAGCTCTAATATTTGCCATCTACCCAAGAAAAAATTATTTAGAGTCTGCTTGGGGTGTAAAACATCTATCCAAACACTTTGAAGCAAAAATTCTAAACCTTTTAGATTTGGTTGCATATTTGGGAGCCATATATATGTCCTCTCATTGTTCCCTTGTAAATTGTTTATCCAACCTGTCTTCCCAATCTTTTCTAACCTGCTCTAATTGATTCTTGTGGTTATTGTGCAATAGTTTACATGCTATACCAAATATCCCTTTTAAAAACAGTTTCTGGTCTAGATTCACTTAAAAAGTCTACCAGAGCAGTTCTTTCACTTAGGATTTCCCTATCTCTTTGCCTATACTCTGATATCAATCCCTGGTACGCAAGGCAAATGTCTTCTAGGCCTTGCCCCATTCTATTACCTTTCCTTCTCTAGTTATTTGCTCCCTATAACTTGGTTCCTTTGACAGTTATTCCCAGTAAATTCCAGCCCCCTCTTATGTATTCTCTATACCTCAACTTGCAGTCAATCCTATCATCAAAATCCCCTTTTTCAATTTTTTGTGCTGGTTTAGTTCTTAGAATACTTTCTGCTACTTCATGCATATAATATTCAGTAAGACTGTTGTTATTCTCTTTAAGAATTTGCATCTAAAGTCCTACTCTCTTCCTTATTTACTGAATTTCCCTCCTGTTTCATCATCATCATCCCTTTCCACTATGAATTATAACTTTTTGCCTGCATTAAGTACACAAGCCTTAATTGTGTAGCTCTAAAATATCCCTTCAAATCAGGTAATCCTAAACCATCTTGCTCTATTGGAAGGATCAACTTAGCCTACTTAATAAATGTCATCTTCCACTCACAGATAAATTCCTTCAGCTCTTTACTAATTACTGTCCACAAAAAGAAGTTATGTACCTACCATAATGCTCCATGTTAGTTGTCTTCATCTCACCTTCCTTCTTGCTGTTTGGGTTTGGAGACGATCCTCAGCTCCGACTCGGCCATCTTCTATAGCTTGAGAGCTGTTTACTGGTGTGAGGCTACCCCTTATCCCAGCATGCCCAGCATCAGCTACCTAGATCTCCTTTGTGGTAGCGCACACGAGACATAAGTGGAGTAACCAGTTCCTAAAAACTGGTTATCCAATACACCTAAACAAGGAAAGAGTTATAAATTACCTGGCATGTGAAGTAATAAAAGATGCTCAGCCAGTGAAAACAAAAGGGAACTCCTCACAATCCTCTAGGAAGGGGGAAGGAGGGAGGGATGCAAGAAGTAAGGCGAGATGAAGACAACTAACATGGAACGTTATGGTAAGTACATAACTATTTTATGTTAAGTTGTCCATCTCGCCTTCGTTCCTGCTGTTTGGGACAGCGTCCCTAGCACCTAAAATCCAGGGTGGCTCATTGGAACAAACCCTTCAGAACAGCCGAACCAAAGAAAGCTCTGCACCAGGAGACCATATCTACCTTGCAATGATAGATAAAAGTCTGGGGGTTTGCCCAAGTGGCAGCTGCACAGATTGAGTCTATGGACATCCTAGACTTAAAAGCTACAGAGGTGGCTAATGCTCTGGTGGAATGACCTTTTGGTTTAGCTGGAAGCTCTTTATTTCGTAACTGATAAATAAAAGCAATAGTATCAGATAACCATCTGGATAAGGTCACTTTAGAAACTGGAAGGCCTTGTTTGTTAAAAGCATAAGAAAGAAATAACTGGTCTGACTTTCTTAGTTCCTTAGTTCTATGGAGGTAAAAACGCAATTGTCTGTGTACATCCAATTGGTGGAGCTTGTATTCTGCCTTGTTGCTGCAATTAGGAAAGAAAACTGGGAGATCTATGGATTGATTTAAATTGTTCTCTTAGCAGATTTTAGGAATAATGGATGTATTGGTCCTCAGAGAAACTCTGTCCTTGTGAAACACCAGGCAAGGAGGATGAACACATAGTGCTTAAAGTTCTGAGACGCGTCTAGCTGAAGTGATAGCAAACAGAAAAACTGTCTTTCAAGAAAGAAACTTTAAAGAGCATGATGCTGCCGGTTCAAAGGGAGGCAAAATTAAGGAGGCTGAAACTAAATTGAGATCCCAAGGAGGGGGAGGATCTCTAACTGGGGGTCCAAGAAGAGATGTTCCTTTCATAAAAGCCTTGCAGATCTTATGAGACATTATGCTAGAATTAAACATACCGATATGAAAATTTGAAATGGCAGCTAGTTGTACTCTAATGGTAGCGGAAGCTGCACTAGACTGAAAAAGCTGTGCTAGAAATTCAAGAATTTCATGGACTGGGGCTGAGAAAGGATCCAAATTTCTAGATTCTGACCAGTTAAGAAAACAGTTTCCATTTACTAGCATACATTTTCCTCGTAGTAGACTTATGTGAGGAAACAATAATATCACGAACTGCTGGGGAGATACTGGAAAGCCTGGCTAAGGTTGGAAGTGGAGTAACCAAGCTGTGAGCTGGAGAGTTTGTAGGGATTGGTGCAACCCACCTGATTGGTGAATCAGAAGATCTGGAACTGGGTCCAGAATCTATGGTTGACCCAGAAGGTGGAGGTGTAGGAACAGGAACCATATTTGTCGAGGCCAATATGGGGTAATGAGGATCATTTTGTAACCCAATGATTTTGATTTCTGTATGAGTCTTGGAATTAGGGGAAAAGCATAAAAGAGTCCCTGAGGCCAATCGTGGAGTAGAGCATTTCTGGGTATATGACCTGGAAGAGGAAGTAGGGAGAAGTAGCTGCTGCATTTGTTGTTGAGAGGAATGGCAAATAGGTCGCAGCAAGGCTGTCCCCATTTGCGGAAGATAAGATCCGCAACTTCCTGATTCAGAGACCACTCGTGAGGCATGAGGATAGCTCTGCTGAGTCTGTCTGCTATAAAGTTGGATTTCCCAGGGATTGTGCATTGCTATCAGAAAGCGTTGGGAGGAAATCACCCATTGCCACAGTCTGAGTGCTTCATGACACAAGGGGTAAGACCTGGTCCCCCCCTGTTTGTTGATGTACCACACCACTGACATGTTGTCCGTCTGGATTGCAATGGTCCCAGAAGGAAGACCGTCTTGAAGGGCTTGCAACGCTAGGAGAACCGCTCTCATTTCTAGGACATTGATATGCAGATGGTACTCGTGAAGTTGCCAAGTGCCTTGGACTGTCCTGCCTAGATAATGCTCCCCCACCCTATCAGGGAGGCATCCGTGGTCACTGTGGCTACCAGAGGGGGTTATATGAAAGGTCTGCCCTGAATTACTAGTGGGGAGACCATCCACCAAGAAAGGTGCCTTTTGCATGTTTCTGTGATCAGGATCATGTGAGACATGGGTAGTTCCTGAAAAAGACCACTGCATGAAAAGAAGCCACTGAAGGATTCTCATGTGGAAACGCGCTAATGGAACAAGAAGAACGGCAGCTGCCATGGAGCCTAGAGCTTGGAGGACATGTCTGACTTGAACCCTTTTGCTCTGCATTAGAATTAACACTTGTTGACGAATAGTGGATACTCTTTCCTGTGGTAATCTTGCAAACATTTCTTTTGTGTTTAATTCTGCTCCTATGTATGTGACAGGCTGACAGGGCAACGAGGCAGATCTTTCGAAATTTACTGTAATGCCTAGTTGAGTGCATGATGCGACTGTATAATCCAGTGCCTCTAAGAGTTGACGCTTGGTGGTAGCAGTCAGAAGCCAGTCGTCTAGATAGGGAAACACCTGGAATCCTTGATGCCTCAGGTAAGTCATGACTACTGCCATACACTTGGTGAACACCCTGGGGGCTGAGGTGAGACCAAAGGGCACAGCTCTGAACTGGTAATGACTGGCCCCTACCCGGAAGTGAAGAAATCTCCTGGAGCATCTGTCCATCTTGATATGGTAGTATGCGTCCTGAAGATCTATCAAGCACATCCAATTGTCCTGACCCAGAAAAGGGAAAATGGACTGCAGTGTCACTATCTGGAACTTTTCTTTTTGTACAGATTTGTTCAATCTGTTGAGATCCAGTATTTGGTCTCCAGTCCCCTGTCTTTTTTGGTACTAAAAAGAATCTTGAGCAAGTTCCGGGATCCTAGTTGGTCTGCGAGGACTTCTTGAATGGCTCTTTTTTCTAGCAGTCTTGAAACTTCTGTGACTGCCTGATCCCTTAGATTGGGTGGGACATCTGGGATGGGATTTTTTGATTCTATGGGGGATTGATGGAAGGGAAATTTGTAACCTCCGGATATGATGGATAGTACCCATCTGTCTCTTGTTATATTTTGGAAGGGAAATTTGTAACCTCTGGATATGATGGATAGTACCCATCTTTCTCTTGTTATATTTTGCCAGGCTTTTGGGTACAGTGAAAGTCTTCCCCCAACTGCATCCAGAGGTGAGCAGTCTGGCAACTCTTCAGGGATGCTGGAAGGGTTTGGCAGAGAAGGTTTCTCTGTCACCCTGGTTTTGCGGTCCCCCTCTGCCATGAGGGCGGCATCTGTTATTGTTGTTTCCCCCTCTGCCCCTGGGGGAAAAATCAGCATGTGTGTCAGGCAAGGGTCCCTAGGATTTTCAGAACCACATCTTTCCACTCTTCTGACCCTTGGGATAAGGTCTGGAAGGAGTGGAAAAAAGTACAGTTTTGTACCTACCATAAATGTAGATGTCCGATAGGTATGCATCTGCAGTCCTTACATATGGGTTGTCCTGCCCCAGGCAGCCCTTTGGTCAGCCGGATTCCAAAGTCTGGGTCTGGCGTCGGCTGATGTCGCCCTTTCCCCGACGTCAGAGCGCCTGGGGTATAAAAGCGTCAGCTGACGCCATCTTCCTCAGTTTTTCTTGCCCCAGATGCCAGGTGCCCTCTAAGGAAGGCTAAATTTGGAGAGATGCAAAAAATTCCAAACATGCACAGTAATATAAAACAAATACACCATAATAGATAACCCCAGCTAGCTATAAGAGGGACAAGTACCCAGGAAATACCACAGAGGGGAAGGAGGGAGGGTAAACCTGACTGCAGATGCATACCTATCGGACATCTACATTTATGGTAGGTACAAAACTGTACTATGCCCTTCAAGGATGCATCTGCAGTCCTTACATATGGGTAGAATACCATAGCCAAGCTGGGGGTGGTAGGATCTAAGAAAAGGATGGTGTAGCTAAAATGCCCTGCAGGACTACCGTAGCAAAGCCTGCTCTGGATCTGGAATATAAGGGTAAGTTGTAATGCTTGGAAAATGTATGCACATAGCTCCATGTAGCAGCTTCTAAAATGTCCTTGGTAGCCACCCCTCTTAGGAAGGCTGTGGAGGTGGCTGTGGCTCTGGTGGAATGAGGTCTAATGTTAACTGGCACAGTTTTGCCATGAAAAGAGTAACAGAATCAAATGCAATTCCCTATCCATTTTGAAATTGTCTGCTTGGAAATTGCTTTTCCTTGTACACCAGCAGCATATGCTACAAACAGCTGGTCAGTTTTTCTGTAAGTCTTAGTTCTGTCCAAGTAGTAGCGCAACTGTCTGTGAATGTCCAGGGCATGCAGAAGTTTCTCCCCTTTGTTTTGTGGATTTGGAAAGAAGGTAGGCAGGTGAATAGCTTGGTTCAGTGAGACCCTGGATACCACCTTTGGCATGAATGAAGGATTGGTTCTCAATGAGACTCTGTCCTGATGAAAAATAAGAAATGGTTGTACTGCCATGAGGGCCTGCAACTCAGATACTCTTCTTGCTGAGGTTATGGCCAGAAGGAAGACAGTCTTCCAAGACAGGAACTGTAGTTCTGAAGATGCTGCTGGTTCAAAGGGAGGTAGAGTTAATTTTTCCAACATGAAGTTAAGGTCCCATGTAGGCACTGGTGGTTTCCTTGGAGGGTTGATGTTTTTAATTCCCCTTAGAAACTGCCTTAGGAGAGGATGAGAGAAGACAGGTGGATGAGTATTGTATTCTGCTGAAATTGCTGAAGCATGAATTTTTATGGAAGAGTAAGAAAGGCCATTGTGGAGCATTTCTGCCAAGTATTCCAGGATATGTGCCATGTTCATCACTGTCGCATCTAGGCCCTTTGTGGTGCTCCAAGAGCGAAATCTTTTCCATTTTGCTGAATATGCCTTTCTTGTGGAAGGCCGGCGAGCTTCCATGATGATATCCTTCACTCTGTTGGATAGCTTATCCTGGTGAGGAGTCAAGGTATTCTCCAGGCTGTCAGCTGCAAGGTTTTCAGGCTGGAGTGCAGAGTTTTGTAATTGTGCTGTGTCAGAAGAAGTGGCCATTGTGGTAGAGGCCACGGTTTCTTGCGTGACACGCTCCTTAACAGTGGGTACCAGTGCTGTCTTGGCCAATCCGGAGCTATCAGAATCACTTTTGGCTGCTCTGTCCTGATCTTCAGTAAGACCTTGGTCATTAATGGGAGAGGTGGAAATTAATACACTGTTAGAGTTTTCCAGCTGAAAGAGAGGGCATCCACTTTCCATGCTTGTGGGTAGTATGTCCTTGAGCAGAATTTCTTCAGCTGAAGGTTGTGGTGGGAGGCAAAAAGATCTATGTCCGGCCTCCCCCATGATTGTGTTATCTGAAGGAAGATGTCTGGGTGCAGCATCCATTTGTGCGGATCCATGATATTTCTGCTTACGCTGTCCGCCAGTATATTGTCGTTTCCTGGCACAAACTGGGATTGCAGCTCTATACTGAGTTTTAGGGAAAGTTCCCAAAGATTCATTGCCAGCCTGCAAAGAGGGTAGGAATGGGTACCTCCTTGCTTGTTTATGTACCACATAACTGTGGTATTGTCTGTCCTTATTAGCAGGTGGCCTTGATGCAGAAAGTGTTTGAAGGCCTCGATTGCATGTATGGCCACCAGCATTTCCTTTTGGTTTATGTGCATGCGCAATTCTTTCTGTGACCATAGTCCTTGAATGCATCTGCCCTCCATGTGTGCTCCCCACCCATGGTCTGAAGCGTCCATTGTAATGGTTTGGCTGATTATTGGTTTGCTGAAGGGCAGACCCCTGTTTGACTGGCTTGCTTGAGCCCACCACAGAAATTCCTTTTGAAGGCATGGAATGAGTGGTATCAAAGCTTCTAGGATGTGACTGTGCTGAGACCATAAACTCCTTAGGTACCATTGTAGTTTCCTCATATGCAGCCTTGCTTGTGGAATCAGAAGAATGCAAGATGCCATGTAACCCAGGGCCTGCAGGATTTTTCTTGCAGTCAGCTGAGTCTGTTTTGTCAGATTTTCAAAATAATCCGGTAGTTGTCTTTGTTTTTCTTCTGTGAGAAAAGCCATTTGGGTGGTTGTATCTAGTTTCGCACCCAGAAAAATTATTCTTTGGGATGGAACAAGTCTTGATTTGTGAATGCTGACTGTATATCCCAAGGCCTGAAGTAGGCGGATGGCATAATTCAAGTGTTTTACCAAAGTTTGTTGGCTGTCCGCTTGTATGAGGCAGTCATCCAGATATGGGTATATTTGAATCCCCTGAAGTCTGCAGTGTGCAATTACTGATGCCAGGCATTTCGTGAATACTCTGGGCGCAGTAGATAAGCCAAAGGGCAATGCTGAGAATTGATAATGCTCTAAACCTGCAAGAAATCTGAGGTGTCTTCTGCAACTTTGACTGATAGGGACATGCAGGTATGCCTCCTTGAGGTCTAGAGTTACCAGCCAAGACCCCTTGCCCAGCATGGGAAGGAGTTGCTGTAGGGTCAGCATTTTGAATTTTGGCACAATGAGATAAGTATTCAGTGCGGACAAGTCGAGAATAGGCCTCCATTGTTTTTCTTTTCTTGGGACAAGGAATAGTCTGGAATAAAATCCTTGGCCTTGTTCTGCGAGAGGAACCTTTTCTATAGCTTTCATTTGCAATAGGTTGGAAATTTGTTTTAAAGCCTCTGCCCTTTGATTCGGTGGCAGGTTTGGCATGCCTTTTCTTTTTGGTAATGTATGAAAATGGAACCTGTATCCTTTGTCTATTATTTGCAGTGTCCATTTGTCCCTTGTAATACTGTGCCAATTTTTTGAGAATAAAGATAGCTTTCTGCCCAAAGGTGCTTCCGATTGAGCCATGGTTGGTGGGGTCAAGGTAAAATCATTGAGTCTGTCTTTGTGCAGCAGTTGTAGGTCCTGCACTACCTCTCTGGTTAGGAGGCTGCCATTGACGTCCTCTGTAGGAGCCTCTAGCTTGCCCTCTACCTCTGGCACGCCTGTTCTTGCCTCTTTGAAATCTCTCTGTGTCTGGAAAGGACCAATTCTTAGAGGGCCAATTTCTGCTGAATCTTGGTGGTTGGACCTGGAGAAAATCTTTGACTGTTTGTACAGATTTAGCCTTTTCCTCAAATTTCTTTAAGACCTCCTGAGCAGTGGAGCCAAATAACTTTTGTTTTTCCAGTGGCGCATCCAGAAGCTTTGCTTTAACATGATCTGGCAGAGTTTGTTCCTTCAGCCAAGCGTGCCTACGTATGACTGCACCTGTCATTGCTGACCTACATGAAGCTTCCAATGCATCATAACCACACTGCAAGAAATGGTTGCTAACCTGTTGGGAGTTATGTACCAGATCCTGAAGTGACTTGCGATCTAGGGGTTCAGGTGAAGACAGTTTTTTTATGCAATTCATCTAACAAATACTCTTGGTACTGTATCATATGGAATTGACAATTTAATGCCCTCATAGAAAGAGTGGAAGAAGTATACACTTTTTACCCCATCTCTCTAAAGCCCTGGACCCCTTTCAAAGGGGAGTGGATTTTTAGTAGTGGCAGTTGCAACCCCTTTAGGGCCCTGGGAAATAGTTTCTGGGTCAGCAGAGTGGGCCTTGTAAAGGAAATGATGCGAGTCCGGGACCCTGTAGTACCTATCGGGTTTGACAGGAGCCGGAGGAAGGGAGTCAGGGGAAATGCTAGACTCAGAGTACACATCATCAATGACATTCAAAACAGGAGGAATAGCCAAAGGTCTATGCTGAGGTAAATGCAAAAAAGTCCTTAATCTCTTCCTGGAATCAGAGAATTCCTGGCCCTGCCATTTGAAATGCTCTCTCATGGAGTGAAGGGTCTCCCCAAAGGACAGCTCTTCAGGAGGGGAGGCCGAGGGAATAGATTCCTCTGTATCAGAATCCTCGTAGGCCGTAAAGGCCTCCTCCTGGTAGTCTGAAAGAGCAGAGCCATCAGAGGCCTCATCAGAGGACTGTGGATCAGTGGGCTCAACCCTGGGCCTTTTGTCTAGAGGAGGTTGAGAGCCCCTGTCCGGATGTGGCTGAGAGCCCCTAATTAAGGAAATAAGGTCCTCAGCTAAACTTAAAATCTGTGAACCTGTAGTGGATCCCTTGGGAGGCAGAGATTTTGGCTGTTTAGCAGCTTTAGCCCTTGTGAATGCCTTTATGGACATGGATGCAGGAGGCCTGGCTGCTCCACGTGCTGGCGTAGTTTTGTCTAGGGAAATGGTGTCGGATGTTTCCAGAACACCGGTTTCTGAGGGAAATTCTATAACTGACTCAGAAGAGGCCTCCGGGGCCGAGGTTGTCGGTTGTGCGGTTTCGACGGTCAGAAGTAACAAGGACTCTGTTTCAGCCGAGACTGAGACACTTGCAGTAGGCCTAGGCGTGGTTTCAGCCGAAACCACGGTCCGCGTGTGTCGGTCCTTGTCCTTCTGTTTTTTTGGTTAAATGAGAAGTCGGAGACTCCGACGGCATATTGTAACAGTAACTAGCCCCAAAAAATTCCTCTGCAAACTCCGCCCGATGCCTAAGAGTGCGTCGATTGAAGAAGGCACAGGCTGTACAGGCCGAGATGTCGTGGTCTGGGCCTAGGCAGGGGAGGCAGTAAGAATGGAAATCCTTATGAGGTATTTGTTTCCCACAAGTTAAGCAATTATTAACTTTAAGCGTTTGATCTGACATCGGCTGAGGCAAGAAAGAGTCCCCAACGGGGTACTTAGCTTTTAAAGTCTTCGGTAGCTGAAGTTACAGGAGCTGGCCGACCGGCACTTGCGAACTGCTTCTGCTTCGGGCACCACGCGGCAAGAAAGACTGAGGAAGATGGCGTCGGCTGACGCTTTTATACCCCAGGCGCTCTGACGTCGGGGAAAGGGCGACATCAGCCGACGCCGGACCCAGACTTTGGAATCCGGCCGACCGAAGGGCTGCCTGGGGCAGGACAACCCATATGTAAGGACTGCAGATGCATCCTTGAAGGACATCTGACTCCAACATCAGAGAGAGTCTTGCCTTCCTGCTCACACCTGGTCAACATGTCTCACCTGAGGCCCAAAGAGAAAGAAGCCATCAAAGTGAGTATTGGTGAAGGACACTCAAAAGGGTTCCGCAAACTGACACAGCCGCATCCAAGCATGTCTCCTGAGAGCCACACCTGTCCCTGCGGCTCTGCTTGCTCCATCGGCTGCATAGGAAATCAGCCTCATGGAGGAGTTGACTATGGAATTAAGAGTCGCAAGCTGAGAAGCTACTTTGGCTGGTGCTCCCTCAGCTGTAGGATCTTGAAGGGCATCTCCAAGCTCTTTCAGGAGATCCCTTTGAAGACGTATAAAATGGCATAGATAATTCAGGGACCTCATTGAAAAGGTTGCTGAAGCAAACATTCACTTTCCATATCTGTCCATTGTCCGAGACTCTTTGTTCAGAGGATGAACAGATGAAGAGGTTTATGCTAACTCTTTCTTGGTGGCTGCTGCTACCACCATGGCATCAATGGGCACACCTTTGGAGAGGAATTGTTTGTCCTGAGGGGCTATAATAAATTTGTTTGGCCTCCTCGTAGTATATTCCACAGAATCTGGAGATGATCAAGCCTTTTGAGTGGATCGAAAGGAGGAGATACCCAGGAGGTGGAAGGTCAGGAACCAAATGCGTCCAGGTATACAGAGTCGTCCTCGGTAGGGGCTAGGGAAGTCCAGTCTCTCCTCTGTCTAAGCATTTTAAGGATGTCCGAAAAGGAAACATCTTCAGAGGGAGACCTTGGGGACCTTTCCGATTCATCCATGTCTGTATCTGAAGTGGCAGACTCAGGGGAGTCTATGTGCTTCCTCTTGCACTTCTTCTTCCGGGGAGGCTCCTCCGAGTGATGAGGGGAGGCTTCGGAAGAAGAAGGATCACCAAATGGGCTGTCCTGGGGCATAGGTTTCCTACTCTTGGGGTCTGGAGGAGGAGAAGAGGTTGGAACAGACACCATGGGAGGAGATGCCGATGGAGCTGGCAGTAGAGCTGTTCCGGGGGACAGCACACTCCGCATGACCTCGAAGGCATCCCGACCTCTAGGCAGAGAAAGCTCCGGCTTAGAAGAAACAGGAGTCTTTCTCCGCGACGAGGGTGACAGCTCCGAGGCCTATGTTGGAGCCGAGCTCACCTGCCCCGAAGCTCTGAGGGGGAGAACGGGGTTGGAGAAGGGTCCCCTGCCACTCCCTCCCTCGGAGCCGACGAGAGAGCCTCGGCGCCCAGATCCCTCGATAATAGGTACAATGGAGGTAATTGGAGCCGACGACGGAACCGAAGGAGAGATGATGATCAGCGCTGATGGTGCTACTACCTGCGGATCCATGTTCTCCGGCTCCAAGCTGAATGTAGTCGGAGGAGGAACAGAAACAGAGGTGGTTGGAGCCGATACCTGTTGAGGTGGGCTGGACAGAATTTTTGCCAGTGCCTGTGACTTAAGCAACCTACTTACTACTCTCTCCACATTATGATCCGATAGTCTAGAGGATCGAGAGGAGTGGGAAGAACGATGGCTACGCTCACTCTGTAACAAAGGTAATTGAGGTGCCGAGCGGATGGACTCCAAGGGTGGAGACCTCAGTCTCTTAAGACTCCAAGATGGCTCTGAAATAGCAGATGGAGCCGACGGAGGAGATGTCTTGCCGGTGCCAGCCGGCACCGACATACTTGGTTGGTCAAGTAAAGGAGTCGGCTCCAAAGGTGGAGCCGACGGCTTGACGAACTTAGGGGATTTCGCTGGCTGAGTACTTTTAGCCGGAGAATCCTGAGGCTTCAATAATCCCCGAAGGATTAATTTGTTTTTGCGCTCCTACAGGATCCTTGGACTAAAAGCGTGACATATAGAACATGAGTCCTGCAGGTGAACAGCGCCCAAACAATATACACAACTAGTGTGCCCATCTATCAGTGACATTTTCTGACAGCATGAGTCACACTTTTTGAAGCCAGATACCTTGGTATCTTTAGACATTATAGTAACAACAACCACAACAACAATAATAAAAAGCTATACTACAAAAAACAAGAAATAAATAGACTTTTTTTTTTTTTTTTTTTTTACAGTTAAGGAACAGAAGGAAAGCCTCTAATTTAAACGGCTATCCTTGGGGGGGGGGGGGGACTCTCTAATTTAAATGAGTTCAAGGGAACAGAAGGCCTGTGAGTTATGGAGCAATAGCCAACAAAGCTAAAATACACAAGAAAGCAATAAGGGATAAAGAAATATTATCTAGACAAAAACTTGGCAAACTTTCAAGAATAAACAGCAATATTTTAATTGAAAAAAACTATACTAAGCCTGAGCCAGTAAGGAAGCAACCTCGCAGCTGAAGCGGCAAACGAGATCTGCGCAGCTGGCGCTGGGCATGCTGGGATAAGGTGTAGCCTCGAGCCAGTAAATAGCTCTCGAGCTATAGAAGATGACCGAGTCGGAGCCAAGGATCGGCTCCAAACCCAAACAGCAAGAACGAAGGTGAGATGGACAACTTAACATCTTCTCTTCTGGTTAATAAAAATATGCCTGATCTCTGTATGAAACAAAAAGGAACTAAAAACATTTTCACTGCTTATATCTTGCTATCCATATCCAAAACAAGAGCTTCCAATTTCTAAGTTTTTGTATTATCTTTTGTTTAGTCTCTTCTCAAATATCCTTAGCTGTCATAACAGAATAATTTTCAGTTCATACTCCTAAATACTTCATCTTACCATATCCCATTAAATATGGCTATTGCTGTACCAATTGTGTGGATACATAATTTGTAGCTATAGCCTATTTTTGTTTTATTGGGTAGCCACGGTGGTGCAGCGGTTAGCATTGCCGCCTCACAGCAAGAGGTTCTCCGGTTCGATCCTCAGCTCTGTTGCGTTCTGTGCAAAGTCTGCATGCTCTCCCTGTGGTCACATGGGTTTCCTCCGGGTGCTCCGGTTTCCTCCCACATCCCAAAGACGTGCTGTAGATGGACTGGATACTCTAAATTGGCCCTAGGCATGAGTGTGTGCATGTGTGTGTGTGCCTTCTGTGGAAGGTGGAGCGCAAGGGTGGCAACTCAACGCTGTAAAACTCCACTGCCAATCAAGAGCAGACAGGTGATCCTCTCTGGTGACCCCTAACCAGGAAAAGCCGAAAGAAGAAGCCTTTGTTTTATCTTCATTAATTTTACAACCTGAAAAGACATGAAACTGTCTCCAAGTGTTCCACAACACTGAGATTCCCTCTTCTAGATTTATCAGGTACAAAACATAATATCATCTGTAATTAAGGCCAACCTTTCTTGATTACCACATTAGTTATATCACTGAATTTCTGATTCCCTTATTTTCTTTGCCAATGGCTTTAAATATAAAGCAAATAAAGGGGAAAGAGGACACCCCTTTCTGGTTCCTCTGTTCAGACACAACTTATCAGAGAAGAACCCTTCCACATTACTTATTGGCTCTGATATCTCAAATATCCTCCTAATTAACGTTATTATTATTATATCACGGAATGCAAATGCTTCCCTGCCCCACTCATAAAAATCCCAGCTTACTCTGTCAAATGATTTCTCTGCATCAATACCCACCACCAACAGTTTTTCTTTTTTTTTTAAAGTCTGCCTCCCTCTGGATCATCACTGTTCTATTACTGTTGTCAAATGTTTGCCTCCCCTCCACAAAACCACACTGATCCATATCCATCAATTTTGGCAATACCTCTGTCATTCTTATAGCTGCTATAGACAAACACTTTATAATCATGGTTTTAAACTGAAATTAGTCTGTCTGAAGCTAGGTCTTTACAGTCTTTAGGCATTACAGCTTCCACAGCTTTTATCCCAGATATTATATTTTCTTTATCTTTTTGTGCTTTCCTTCCTTTTTAAAATATTTTAAGCAAAACCCTCCAGATATTTATCACTTTCTTCCCTCCTAATTTCCAAACTTTTGCAGGAATACCATCTGCTCCTGAAGACTTTTCAGCAGATTGATTATACATAACCATTTTTATCTCATCTCCTCCTATCTTTGTTAACTGTTAAGCCTCATCTACCTCTAACCTTGGCATTCTCATGTATTCCATAAGTATTTCCATCTGTGCTCTTTTCTGATTTCCACATTTCTCTGCTTTACACAAAGTTTAATCAAATTTCCAAAATCTCTCTACTACCTCTACAGGATATCTGGTTATTTTTCTTGTTATAGGCTTTCTAAGTTTGGTGACCACCCTTTCAACTTTCTGTTGCCTATATTGCTGTGCTAAACATTTTTGTGCTCTGGAGTTACAAAAACAATGGCTGCTTAACAGCGATTTTTCTAAAGTCATGCATATTATCCAGATGCTCCCTTACTTTCTCTTTAGCGCTCTACAGCTGCACCTCTTCTTATTCTGTGAGATTCCCCATATTCTGCAATACTTTAATCTTTCATCCCCTCTAAATAATTCCTACTACTTCTTAACCATATCTCTTTTTCTTTTATTTCTACAGTATTTTAAACTCCATTTCATTTTAGTCCACTCACTATCTATAATTTCTGAATATTTTTTTATCTTCCCTAATAACTCTTGAATAACTTACTTAAATTCCTTTTTTTAACAAACATCTCATTACTAAGGGTTTTGCATCCAGGATGAAAGAGGTCACCGTCTCCTTTCTACTCTTCCCTCATTAGGCCAGTCATTGAGTACAATGCCCCATTTGGCATGTACCTCACTAAGCACCTGCAACAACTGGAGAGGCATCAAAAGTACCTCACAAAGAGGATCCTAGGCCTTAAACATTTGTCCTATATGGACAGACTAAAAAACTCCAACTATTCTCTCTCATATTGCCTACTTAGAGGCGATCCCTGCTTGACTTACAAAGATATGTCTGACCCAGCTCTGTTAGAAATGCTACATCTAAAGAAATCTCAATCCCTCCGCACCACATGCTCCAGAGACCTCAACCTCATTACCACAATCAACAGAACATGCTAGAGGGACAGGTTCATAACTCAGAGACTGCCCATGCTATGGAATACACTTCCCATACATGTCAAGCAGAGCAACTCACTCGCCCTCTTCAAGAGAAATCTTGATGAGTGGATGGGAAATAGAAAATTCACCCCAGGGATCACTCCAGTGACGTTACTCGACAGAGGCACTGGGAACTAAGGTCGGGTAGCACAATGCCAGGGTAATCCTATGGGCTAGGCTGGTAAAGGCTCCAGGGCCATTAGCCTAGTAGACACCTATGAACAGATAGGAAGGAACGTGCCAGTGTCTTATTCTTACTTTATTAACCTGCATTTTTATCTTAGTTTTTACTGGTGCATGATCTATAATAGTTATTAGATGTGTGTCAAAGCTTTCAAATTAATGTACATGTTCCTGTGAAATATAACGTCTTTCTAGTCTAGCCCAGTTATTGTACCTTGGGAAAATAATATGTAAATTCACTCAGTTCTACTACTAAATTTATGACTTCCATATCAAATATTTTCATAATTTTCTTCAGAAACCTACCCCATTACTTTATATATTCCCTTCTAGGTCCTCCAGATATATCCTCACTGTTCCAAATCACGTTCCAGCCCCCACCCCTGCAGAAAGATTATTACTTCTCTCAAAATGTTATTAAGCTCCATAATAGCAGTTTTTGTTGGAATATAAGTACATGCCAGCGTAATCCTCCTCCCTTGCCAGTAGCCCCTTACAAAGAAAAATCTACAATTATTATATCTATGTCTTCTTCTATTACTATTGGAGCTCCTCTAGAAATTAGTATAATTACTCCCCCTTTTCCTTTGTCCCTGATATATCCATCCTGAAATCCTTTCTTTATCAAATTCACATCCTCATTTCATTCAAATGTGTCTACTATGGCATTGCTATTTGCACTCTGCATTTGTTAATATAATTTGATGTTCTTACCTTTTTGCTTATACCTGTAAGGCCATTTATATTCTAAATTAATATGAATAACATAGTCATTATAAAAAGTTATTTTTCCCATCTAATATATATGATAGCTTTTTTGAATGGGTATTGCCAGCATTCACATTACATGCACGCACTACTGTTTGGTAGGTTAATTTTTTTATATAGTTGTTACTTGTCACCTCTACTTGAACCTATGTCACATTTTCTAGACTTCTTGTTTTCATGAAAACACTCAAATACAAAAAAAATAAAAAATCCCCATAATACATTAATCTTAGTTGTCCTAAACTAATTTCTGCACACAGAGGCATTACCTAACCTAAAGTTAAAGTTATCCATGTTACAGCTTGTTCTCCCACTTAGACCAACTGCTGTCTGTTCTTTTCATATCTCTATTCTTCTCAAAGACGTGAAAAACAGCTTGTATGCTTTCAGAAAACATTTACTTTTTTAACCTTAAGAAATGTGGACTAGCTATCTTTAAATTCAACTAAATTATACATAGTTCTATTAAATGCATGAAATTATTAAAATGCTCCTATGGAAGCTGCTATCTCTTATTCAGTTCCAATAATTTCAAATGTTACTTATTACTGAACTATTTGACCTTGCACCTTGACCTTGGACTTTGTACCTGAATGCTATACAAAATAAAAATGTTAAATGCAGTATACAAGCACATTATTGAATGTGAAGTGGTAAAATTAAGTTTTTTTGTACTGGAGGAGATCCCAAGGGATTTGAGAAGTGGAATTTGGGAGACCAGAATTGAATACAAGGAACTATACTAGCAGATTTTGTTGGAAGCCAGTAGGTTCCCTGGATTGAATGATGAGTTATCCCTAGCTCCAGTTTTAAAGCTTACGAGCGGCCAGGTTATAGAACCTTTGCAACAATGGGGACAGTGAGGTACATTAATATAGTATATACATTTGGTCATATTTTAAAATAAACATAAATAACTTATTTGATTCTTTGTTAGAACTGGTTTTGAATGAGACAATACATTCAATGGCCACTAGTGGGTGTACAGATAATATTTATGAATACAAGTGCTTAAATACTAGGGAGTTTAAAACTTATTTTTATTACGGAGAGTTTGAATTTTAATAAAAATCTATTTAGTAATTTGTATTTAATATTGTACTGTTTTAGCTCAATTAAAAAGTTTTAGGAAACTATTGATGTGAGAGTGTTCAATCTCGCCGTTTGTTCTTACACATGGGTTCGGAGCCGATCCTTGGCTCCGAGTCGGCCGCTTGGCAAAGCTCTGCATCGAGAAGAAGCTCGAGACCAACCTGTCTCCCACAATTCCCTCTGCCTTTACCTCATATCTAGTTTGCCGCTGCAACATTCGCATCAATATTGATAAGCTCAGACCACCTGGCAGATAAGATATCATTTTTTGTCTAAGATTACTTAGATAGTTCTTCTAGTTTCACTTTAGTGTGTGTTGTGTGTGTAGTGAGTCGAGGGTTTCTTAACCTTATACGTATATATTTTAGTATATATAGTTAGTTAGTTCCCTCGGGGCCTACCCCACCCACTAACTTAGAACTTGCTGCTGGATCGGACTAAATTCTGGATTTGACTAAACACTTTTACTGGTTGTATCACCATTAGTGTTTTTGGCTGTGGCTGTCTGTATCAGGACTGTGTAGACATTTATATTTTTAAATATATAACTTTACTAGATTTGACTGTTCTTATTTTGATAATGTCTGAGAAAGTGAAGTCAGGCTTCAAACGGTGCCAATGTGGACAGAAAATGTCTGTCACAGATAACCATAGCTCCTGCGTCTACTGTCTTGGCCCTCTCCATCTGCAAGAAGACTGTTCCATTTGTCATTCTTTCAGTGGAAGGGTCATGACAGATAGGCGCAGGAAGCTCATGGACAGGGGCCTTTTGAAGCCTGCATTTCAAGAGGCTCTTGATAAATCGAACCAGGCATCTAAATCATCGAAGGAGTCGAAGATGTCGGAGCCCATGTCATCGGCTCCAAGCTCTTCATTTAAAGTTCGTTCACCGGTTCCACAGACCTCGGGGCCGAGTGTCGAACTTCTGTCTGTCACCGAGCCTCTAGTCTTGGAACCGGTGATGGAGCTTCCACCTCCTGTGCTCTTGAGGTCGGCTCCGTCTTCGATTCCTTCGATGCGTTCTTCTAGGCCCCTCTCTAACTCCGACGTAGACCGTGTGGTGCAGAAGTTAATGGAGAATATGGCCTTGACCAAACTCATCTCAGTCTCTTCCCAGTTAGTGTCGAGACTCGAAGGCCTTCCCTTATCTCCATCTGTTCCTCCTCCGAGGCCTATTCAGCCTTCGGAGCCGGGAGAGGCTGATCTGATGATCATGGAGCCCTCGGTGCCAGAACCATCTCTCTCTCGGTCGGCACCGTTCACCTCGACTCCGACGGATCCATTACCGGAATCGCAGAGCCGACGATCTATCCTTGGTTCGGGGACCGAGAGTCGGACCGATGTTTCGGTTCCGACTCTCCCTCTCGGTGCCTCGGCACGGATCGACTTGGCTCCGTCCTCGGGGTCGATGCCCTCAGTCCCTGTCTCGGGGATCCCTCCGCTTTCTTTGGAACCGAGGGATTCCTCGACTCGGGACCCGGGGGCCTTCGACCTGATGAGGAAGGTGTTGTCGACTCAGACAACCACTTCAGCAGAGACAGCTTCTCCTTCCCATAAAGGCCCGTTATCCTCCTCTGCACCCACGGCTACTTCAAAGCATTGAGCACCGGTGTCTCAGCCGCTCCCAGAGGGAGCCCCTTCTTCCTCGGAGGCTTCATCAGACACCCCCCCCGAGGAAGTTCCGAGGAAAAGATTGTGTAAGAGGAGACACTTGGATTCTCCACAAGAATCCTTAACATCGGACACTGACTTAGATGAGTCAGAAGGGTCCCCGAAATCACCCTCATGATGTCTCCTTTTCTGACATCCTGGAGATCCTGAAACAGAGAGATGATTGGCAGGCCCTACCCCCTTCTGAGGATGAGTCAGTCTTGCTGAAGGCATTCGGTGCTCGCCCTGCTTCCTCCTGGGTCACTCCGCCCTTCGATGAGTTGATGGAATTGATTGCTCGAAGGGCGTGGGAGATACCTGACACAGTGGAGCCAGTCCCTAGAAAGCCTAATAAATATATTACGGCCCCTCAAGACAAGGCATATCTCACAAAAGGAGTTCCAGTGGACGCTATGGTGGTGGCAGCTGCCACTAAGAAGGAGATGTCTGAATCTTCCTCATCTGTCCATCCGCCTAACAGAGATTCTAGGACTATGGACATGTATGGCAAGCGCATTTTTAGTTCAGCGGCTTTCTCCATGCGATCGGTGAACTATTTGATGCATTTCACACGTTTACAGAGGGATCTAATCAAAGAGTTGGGAGATTACCCTCCAGGGTACTACAGATGCTGCTGTCGCGGAAAAAGTTACAGCACAACTCAATACCCATACATCAATTGTGAACTCGTCCATGAGGCTCATTTCATATGCAGCCAAAGGGTCGAGTAGGGCTGCGGCTTCAGCGAGTGCTCTTCGTAGACAATCCTGGATGCGCTTATGTTCCTTTGCGGAAGCCTTCAAGTCTTCCTTTACTAACGCCCCATTTGACGGTGCCACTCTCTTTGGCCCCAAAGTAAAAGAGACCCTTACCCGGTGTGAGCAAGAGGGAAAGACTCTGTCTGCTGTCGGAGTCCGTTTTTCCACCCCATCCAGACCATACCCCAAAGGGCAACGAGGTGGAAAATGTGGTTTCGAAAACCCCAAGGCTCTTTCCCAGGCACACAGGGTGATGCCCCCTCCAGAGGCAGGGGGGGGCAGAAGTGGAAGACGTCGCCCTGGCGGCAGAGGGGGTCCGCAAAACCAAGGTGACAGGGATACACTCCCTGGGAAGCCTTTCCAGCACTCCTGAGAGGAGGCCCGACTGTCCTGCTCTGGAGGCAGTCGGGGGTCGCTTAGCTTTATACCCTCAGGCCTGGCAAAGTCTTACTTCAGACAAATGGGTAAAAAGCATTATTACCAGAGGTTACAGAATTCCATTTCTATTTCCCCCATTACCGCAGAAAAGACTCCCAGATGTACCGCCCCATCTGCGAGATCCTGCAGCTATAGAAATTTCAAAGCTGCTAGAAAAAAAGAGTCATCCAACCAGTCCCGGTGGACCAAAGAGGATTCGGAACTTACTCAAGGTTCTTTTTAGTTCCAAAAAAGACAGGGGACTGGAGGCCAATTCTGGACCTAAGCAAGCTCAATACTTTCGTCAAGAAAGAAAAGTTCCGGATGGTCACGCTTCAATCGATCCTTCCATTCTTACAGAAGGACGACTGGATGTGCTCAATAGATCTCAAGGACGCGTACTACCACATCAAAATGGCCAGAGCGTCCAGGGATCACTTGCGCTTCCGGCTGGGAGCCAGTCACTTTCAATTTCGGGCCCTGCCCTTTGGTCTGACCTCAGCCCCCAGGGTCTTCACCAAATGTATGGCAGTGGTAGCGTCTCACTTGAGACGCCTAGGATTCCAGGTGTTTCCGTATCTGGACGACTGGCTCCTTACTGCCACCACCGAGCGTCGACTGATTCAGGTCAGGGATTACACACTAGAACTCTGTGTTCATCTCAGAATTTCCGTAAATTTCGAAAAATCTGCATTACAGCCATCACAGCATATCTCACTCATAGGAGCAGATTTAGATACTCGTTGCTTGATTCTAAGGCTTCCCTCAGAAAGAATAGCCTCTCTACAAAATCACATATCTCTTCTCATGTTGTCCAAGAAATCCCCGGCAAAACTGGTTCTGAAAGTTTTGGGTCTCATGGCGGCTTCCCTCATTGCGATACCCTTGGGAAGACTGCACATGAGAGTCCTTCAATGTCTGCTATTCGCACAATGGTCGTTCCAACAGTTACCGCTGACACACGAAATTCACATCACAAACATCTGCAAATCGCACCTGTCTTGGTGGCTTCAGAGTTGCAATCTCTCCGGCGGCCGACCATTTGTGCTACCCACTCCGACAGCTACGGTGACCACGGACGCTTCCCTGATAGGGTGGGGGGGCATCTTTCAGGGACAGACAGTCCAAGGAGAATGGACCAATCTAGAGTACAACCTGCACATCAATGTTCTGGAGATGAGGGCAGTGTTTCTGGCGTTGCAACACTTTTCTCCCCTTCTACCTCTAGGGACCATTGCAGTTCAATCGGACAACATGTCCGTAGTCTGGTACATAAACAAGCAAGGAGGAACCAAATCTTACCAGTTATGCAGAGAGGCCATGAGAATTTGGCAATGGGCAGAGTCCACGGGTCGCTTTCTGATAGCAACACACATCCCGGGGTTATCCAACGTCATAGCGGACAGGTTGAGCAGAGCCATCCTGTTACCTCACGAGTGGTCCCTCAAACGAACAATTGCGGACATGATATTCCACAAGTGGGGCCAGCCTTGCTGTGATCTGTTTGCGTCTCCAATGAACGCCAAATGCAGAAGCTACTTTGCCCTATTACCCCCTCCAGGGGAAGTCCCCAGGGACGCTCTGATTCACGATTGGCCCCCAGGTCTCCTGTATGCCTTCCCTCCTATACCTCTGATTCCAAGATTTCTGCAGAAAGCTAACAACCTGGAGAAGACGATAATCCTCATTGCCCAATTCTGGCCTCGTCAAATTTGGTTTCCCTTTCTTCAAGCACACCAAATATGGGAACCCTGGATCCTGGACCCGGAGCCGGATCTACTGACCCACTCGTCAGGGGCTCCCCACCCGTTGCTCCTGTCCCTCAGACTAGCAGCTTGGCTGCTCCGCTTCCCTTCTTAGCCAGGTCTGATATTCTTTCTCCTGCGGTTCAAAATATTCTGGTGGCTTCGCATAAAGCTTCCACTACAAAGATTTACACTAGTAAGTGGAAGCGTTTTGCATACTGGGCAACTACGCAACATTTGGATCCCTTAATAGCCCCACTGAACAAAGTCTTGGAGTTTCTATCCATACTATTTCACCAAGGAGCTTCTCATGCCACCCTGAGGGTTCAATTGGCTGCTATTTCAAACTTTCATGTGGGAGAAAATGGAGCGCCTATTATGGCTCATAGGCTTTGTAAGGCCTTTCTAAAAGGGTCTTTCCATATCAGGCCACCAGTCAGGTTTCCTACAGCACCATGGAATCTGAACCTCCTGTTATCACAACTAATGCTACCACCCTTTGAACCAGCCTCTTCCTGTTCTTTGAATTTCTTGTCATGGAAAACCCTTTCTGGTAGCTATCACTTCAGCCAGACAAGTATCAGAACCTTCAAGCTCTTTCCATTAAACACCCATATTTGATCTTTCACCCTGATAGGGTATCTCTTCGCACCAACCCGTCCTTTCTTCCCAAGGTTTGTTCAATCAATAACATTAATCAGTCCATTGAGCTCCCCACATTTTTCAAGAACCATTCCAATAAGCTAGAATATATGTTACACAAGTTGGATGTTCACAGACAACTCAGATTTTACTTGGATAGAACAAAGGATCACAGAAAGGCAGATCAACTCTTCATAGCCTTTGCGGACAGCAGAAAGGGCATGGCAGTGACGAAGCGTACCCTTTCCAAATGGCTATCCGATTGTATTACTTTTGTTTATACTGCTACTGGACAGAGTTTACCCGTCAAACCGAAAGGACATTCTACTAGATCAATATCTACATCCCTGGCTCATGCGGCCCGCCTACCTTTGGACACTATTTGTGCGGCCGCCACTTGGTCTAAACCACATACGTTCATCACTCATTACAAAGTAGATAGGGTTTCCAGGGACAGGGCAACCTTTGGTTCCACTGTGCTCAGGAACGTTCTTCCGTGAGTTTCTCAGGGTCACGGAGGTAGGGACGCTACCCATGTGTAAGAACAAACGGCGAGATTGAACACTCTCACATATAGAAGTTATGTCCTTACCATAACGTTCCATGTGGAGTGTTCATCTCACCTTTGTTCTTACATTCCCACCCTCCCACCCAAAGGTCAGGAAGAATGTCCAGTTTAGATGTCTGGTTTGGTTCTCCCGCTTCTGTTTCTCTCAGCTGTTACTGCTGTTTTCAGCTACACCTTAACATGTATGTTGTGTGTTTCATTCCGTTGGGATCTGGTATTGTTTGCAAACTAGATCTGAGGTAAAGGCAGAGGGAATTGTGGGAGACAGGTTGGTCTCGAGCTTCTTCTCGATGCAGAGCTTTGCCAAGCGGCCAACTCAGAGCCGAGGATCGGCTCCGAACCCATGTGTAAGAACAAAGGCGAGATGAACACTCCACATGGAACTTTATGGTAAGGACATAACTTCTATTTTTTGTATTTATAAAGATTTTTAAATTGAGGAAGGGAAATTAATTTTGGGTAATGTGTTTGAGTTGTAATTTGATGTGTGGCATGTTTTTATTGGTGAGTTTTAAATTAACTGGATTATTTAAGACTTGGGAATGTATTTTGGTAGTATCTGATGAAGTTAAGGACGAAAACGTATTACAAGAGCGTTAATGAGAGAGCCTTTATTGCTGCAAAAAAACTGTTTTGTACCAGAGATTGTATGCTGCTTATTTGGAGGTCCAACGAGGTGTGGAGGACTTGGTTTTGGCTGTTTTTGCACCTTTCCTCTCTTTTTTGTGTTTATTTGACCTTTTGGAGATGGATGACTCTCCTAGAATAGTGGGAACTTCCGGGCTTAGCAATAGTGATTGCGGCGAGGTCTCTAAGTTGATTGGACAGCTGTCTCAGCTGATAGCTGTGCTTACATCTCTCTGTCAGTCATTTACGATGCAAGGTCATACTATTCCATGCAACCTGGAAACCTACAAGCTTCGGTTTTCAAGGAGAGCTTTATCGGATGATGGGATAGGATTTGTACCCTCTATGAGTCCTAATTGTGATGTACTACACCACCGGGAACACTGTAATGGCTTTCCGAGGGTTTTTTTCAACACCAATGCGGATGGATCAAATGTGCATGAAGGAAGGAGTACTCCTGCATGGACTGGAGCTCTGCCACTAAGAGGTGACTGTAATTTGCATAGAAATACCCAACTGAGTTTGAATGACTGGTTAGGGAAGAAATGTGACTTTAGCACTTTGAACGCAAACAATAGACCACATGGGCATTCATATTATGAAAATGTTAAGATGCTAAATGACTTGTTGTACAAATACAGAAGCTTGGATATCAACAATAACTATTCAAATGAATGCATAGTGAAGGGCATTGTGCCTAAGGGATTAAGAGTATGGAAATGTCCAAACAATCTGGAAGAAGATTCTGAATTTCACCATGAACTGGTAGATATGTTTGATAGATGGGGTTTTGATTTAATGAAAGCCATCATTAGGCAGAATGAAAGAAATATGGCAATGTTAATGAAAAATATTGAGAGTGTTAATGACAGTATTATGAATGATCTTTTTTCTGTTGAGGAATACAAGAAAAAATATTTTGAGGTCAGGGGACAGATAGGCAACAAATGTCAGCAAATACTGATTCGAAAGAAAAGAAAAATGGATAGGGATACACAAGAATATTTACAAAAGTACCATTACCCAAGACTTGGATGTGTGAATTATTATTTTTTTAGGGAGAACACCGACTCCCAAAGTGGAGAAGTGGAAGATCAAGCCACTAACAACAATGACATTAATTTAGGGGGGAATATTAGTAGTATACACAAATGTTCGCCATCTTTGGATGACCCTTTAGCATACCCCCCCCCCGGAGGTCAGAAAGGTTAGGGAATTTACAACCATTATACCAATAGTGGGATGAAAAGTGGGGGAGAGGCAGGGGGAGGTTCTGAGGGATCCAATGTGGTGGCAGCTGTACACTGATGCCTCTTCACCCCCAAGGCTCAATGATTTTATTTCCATTAGACCATTGTTCAACAAACTAAATCAGTATAAGCTACATTAGAACAATTTGTAATAGAGCTAAAGGAAAATATATGTTTTATTAATTGATATTAATAGATCGTTCTTTTAATTATATAATTTGGATAATGCAGATTTGTTTGTTTTTTTGCATGTCAACTTCAACTTGGCATTGACTTTTATTTCTGGATATGTAGGTTCATGCCTTAAGGATCTGTACCTTAAAACAGCGACCTCTTTGGCACCAAAATGTTTATTTACATTGCAATTGTTTGTTTTTAAAAAATCAGTTATGATGAAGCCTGTGTTGGTAACGGGTGAAAGCGCTTAACTTGTTCATCTACTGGTTCTCAATAAACACTGGATTTTATGGGCAACTTGGTTTTCCATTAATAGTTACTCCAGAGGACTACTGTTTTCTACTTGGATATGTTCAGGCATCTCAAGACAGCATAGCTTTTGGTGTTTTTCTTTTGGTTTTTCCAGTTCTGTTGTATTTGCGAACGCCAAATCACCTCTAAGTATACATACAAGGGATTTAACATCTTTAATTACAGTGAAGTAGAAGTAAGTACACGTCACTTCCAACTACTTTCGAAAGGTTTGAACTTTGTACCTATGAAAAAATGTGATCTGAGCAAGACAATAATGGATTTAAAATTTTTAAGAAAAATACATTTTCAGTTATTTTTTGATGAGAAAATGGTAATGAGAGATACTGACATGAATTTGCAAAAAAAAGTATCTACAACTCGCGCTTGCACCTCCAGTTAAAGAATTTAAAAACAATTATTGACCATGAATTGAGGAAAAAATGAGTAAAAATAGATTTCCCCCTAATTTGACTCAGAGAAGGAAACATTTGAAGAATTAAGGAACAACCGGCAATTAAGGGTTATGAAACCCGACAAGGGCGGTGGGATTGTTCTAATGAACAACATCATGTATGAAGCAAAGATGTTAGAGAATTTGCATGATGACAAAAAGTACTCCGAAGTATTAATTAATGAAATTAACATAGCCTACAAAAAACATATACAGTTTTGTATGATCTATTATTGGAAGACTTTATAGATAAGTTATTTGACTTTTTGCACAACCCGCAACCACAAGTTCCATCCACATTCGGGATACCGAAGACCCATAAAAATGTACATGATCCACATTTATGGCTGATTGTGGCTGCAGAGGGATCTGTTACTTCTCCTTTGGTGAGGTACCTACATGTTAAACACTTGGTAGTGAGGAACAAAGTATTGTTAAGAGACTCATGAGATTTTTTAAGGAGTATTAAACAAGAAGGTTTTGATCAGGAATTGATTTTCATTACCACAGATATTGTGGATCTATTTGGTTCAATACCGCATGCAATTGGCATTGAGTGGTTTGAGGAATATCTGAGGGAAGATACACATTTAACCCCCAATGAAATTTACACTTTTACACAATTGATTGAGTTGGTGTTACAAAACAATTTTATTTATTTCTAAGGAGAGTTTTTATAGCAAACCAGTAGAGTGGCAATGGGAGCAAGATGTGCCCCTATGTACAACCTGGTTCTAATGGTTTTGGGAAAAGAAATATGTCATGAACAGTAGGTACAAGGATTGCTGGACATTTTACAAGTGATTCTTAGATGATATTTGTATTTTTTGGAAAGGGACATTTCAAACATTCTTAGAGTTTTATCAATACATTACTGATTCAATTGATTTTTTAAGGTTCACATACAGGATACATCAAAGGGAAATAGATTACTTGGATGTTACAATTTACAAGGAAGATAATAAATTTAACTTGAAAGTATTTAGGAAAAAGACATATTCAAATTCTCTCCTTCATTTTGCTAGTGCTCAACCTTTCCACCAGAAGAAAGGGATTACAAAAGGACAATATGTGAGAATTAGTAGGATGACCTCTGATGATGGGGTATTTACAAAAGAGTGTGATGGTTTTTATGAAATGTTTACTGAACGTGAGTATCCAGTAACATTAATCAAACAAGTGATGAATGTAGTTATAAGGGAGAGAGAGGTTATAAATATGTCCCCATTTTAGGCATCACGGCAAAAAGTGTTAGTAGTGATCAGTTAGTTTTAGACCAAAACAAAATGGAAGAGGCTTTTGGATTGGCAGTCATCACTGATTTCAGTGGTGATACCAATATTGTTTGTAAAACTAAAGAAAAAGAATGGAATAGGTTTGGTAGGATTACTGACCTTAAATTGGATTTCAATACGCAATTCAAATGTATCTACAGGAAAGGAATAAGTATAAAAAATGTTTTAGAGGGACAATCTGGGAATAAAGTAGGTGGATACAGGCATAGGAACGGGACATTCAAATGTGGTAAGTGTGTGCAATGCCCTTACATTAAGAATGTGGAAACAATATATTTAGAATTTAGAAATAGAACCTTAACGGCGAAGAGCCATAGTAATTGTGATAATAGTGGTGTCATATACCTTGCTATATGTGATTGTCATAAATTTTATGTAGGAAAAATTGAGAGGAAGCTAAAAAGAAGAATATATGAACACCTGAATTCTATACAAAATAAAAATATTAACAATGCATTATACTAGCATATTATTGAATGTTAAGTGGTAAAATTCAGTTTTTTTTGTACTGGAGGAGATCCCAAGGGGGGGGGGGTGGAATGTGGGAGACCAGAATTGAATATAGGGAACTTTACTGGCAGATTTTGTTGGAAGCCAGTAGGTTCCCTGGATTGAATGATGGGTTATCCCTAGCCCCAGTTTTAAAGCTTAGAGAGGCCATGTTATAGAATCAGTGCAACAATGGGGACAGTGAGATACATTAATATAGTATGTTTATTTGGTCATATTTTTAAAATAAACAATTTATTTGATTCTTTGTTAGAATTGGTTTTGAATGATACAATACATTCAATGGCCACTAGAGGGGGGTACAGATAACTTTTATGAATATAAATGCTTAAATAGTAGGGAGTTTTAAAACTTATTTTTATTACGGAGAGTTTGAATTTTAATAAAAATCTATTTAGTAATTTGTATTTAATATTGTACTGCTTTAGATAAATTAAAACGTTTTAGGAAACTAATGGTTTTGTATTTATAAAGATTTTTAAGTTGAGGAAGGGAAATTAATTTTGGGTAATGTGTTTGAGTTGTAATTTAATATGTGGCATTTTTTATTGGTGAGTTTGAAAGTAATTGGATTAGTTAAGACTTGGGAATGTATTTTGATACTATCTGATGAAGTTAAGGATGAAAACGTATTGCAAGAGTGAAGCATTAATGAGAGAGCCTTTATTGCTGCAAAAAACCTGTTTTGTGCCTGAGATAGTTTGCTGCTTATTTGGAGGTCCATCGAGGTGTGGAGGACTTGATTTTTTTATACAGTTTTTACTTGTTACCTCTACTTGAACCTTTGTCACATTTTTCTAGACTTTTTGTTTTCATGAAAACACTCAAATACAATACTATTTCCAGTGTTCGCATTACATGCACGCACTAATGTTTGGCAGGTTGATTTTTTTTATACAGTTGTTACTTGTCACCTCTACTTGAACCTATGTCACATTTTTCTAGACTTTTTGTTTTCATGAAAACATTCAAATACAAAAAAAAAAAAAAAAATCCCCATAATACATTAGTCACAGTTGTCTTAAACTAGTTGCTGCACTCAGAGGCATTACCTAACCTAAAGTTATCCATGCTAAATTTCATGTTACTTGTGCTCTCACTTACACCAACTGCTCTCTGTTGTTTTCATATGTCTATTCTCCTCAAATATGTGAAAAACAGCTTGTATGCTTTCAGAACACATTTACTTTTTTTTAGCCTTAAGAAAATGTGCACTAGCTATCTTTAAATTCAACTAAATTATATACTGTTCTATTAAATGCATGAAATTATTAAAAGGCTCCTATGGAAGCTGCTATCTCTTATTCAATTCCAATAATTTCAAATGTTATTTATTACTGAACTGTTTGACCTTGTACCTTTAAAATTAAAGTTATGCATTCACCGAAACTATGCACCTATATTGTCCATTTTCATTCTTCCTCAATGAATGGGTTACTGATCCATCCTCAGATCGGACTCGGCCACATTCCACAGACTTTGTATCCAATTTTCAAGCTACTCCCTCTACTCATAATGACTTACGTCCAATCCCAATAACTAAGATCAAGTTTGCTGTCTTAAAGGTCTTATTATATAATAGGAAAACAAGATAAATAAAACCAGGGCTCAAACATGGGAAAACAGGTTCCAAAAGTCCATCAGATCACTCCACAAGGTAAAAGGAAAGGGGAAGGAGGGAGGGAAGTTGAGGAAGAAGGAAAATGGATGACACAGACACATAGTTATGGGGAGTACATAACTTTAATATCTGATGTTGTCCTTTTCATTCTTCCTCGACAAATGGGACAATTCCCCCATGTACATGAATCTTAGGTGGCCTTCAAGTAGGGATATTCTGGAGAACTGTTGAACCAAAAGCAGCTCTGCTTCTGGAAATCATGTCCAATTTGTAATGAGTAATAAAAGTATGAGCATTAGACTAGATGTCTGCTTCACAAATATCATCAATGGAAGACAGATTAAGGGTGGCCATGGATCTGGTTGTATTAGCCTTGGGTGGTTTTGGTAAGGGGAGACCTTGCCGGGAATATATCTAAGAAATGCAACTAGTTATCCATTTGGCCAATGTTACCTTAGAAACTGGAGACCCCAAACTACTAGGTGAAAAGAGACAGACAGTTGGTCTGTTTTTCTGAATCTTTTGTTCTTTGTAAATAGAAACATAGTTGTCTATGCACATTTGAAAGGTGTAGCATGTATTTTCTTTTGTTCGAATTTTTGGAAAGAACACTGGTAAATGAATGGTTTGATTTATGTTTGATGCAGAAGTAACTTTTGGTAGGAAAGAGGTATTTTTTCGCAAAATAACTATATCTTTATGAAAAATAATGTAAGGTGTTTTGAAGGAAAGAGCCTGGAGTTTGGAAATCATTTTTGCAGAATAGTCACCAAAAAGGCTGTTTTCCAAGACAGAAATTTTAAATCAGTTTTTGCTGAAGGCTCAAAGCATTGTTGAGTTAAGCTCAGTACTACTGTTAGATCCCAAGGAGGTGACAAATCTTACACTGGAGGTTTGAGCAAGAATTTGCCCTTTTTAGAAAACCTTTACACAATTTGGCAGCATCAAGCTAGAAGTTTTAGCTCCTGAGTGAAAATTTGATATGGCTGCCAACTGTAATCTGATTGCGGAAAAATAGCACATTCTTTAAAGAGAAAAGCTAAAACCTCCAGCACAGAAGAAATTGGGCAGTAAAAAAAATCGATATCATTTCTCAGGGCCTAACTTGAGAATTTTTTTTTACATTTACTTCTTTAAATTCTCTTAGTGGAATCCTTCTATAAGAACAAAAGGATATGACGAACCAGGGAAGAAAGCCTGGGCAGTCTAGCTATTAATGGAACTGGAGAAACCATGCAGTTAGTTTGAGGGCTGGGATATTGGGATGTTTTATACCCAAAGGGTGTGAGAAAGGATCTGGATTGGGGTCCAGTATCCAAGGAGGATAATGAAGATGAGACCAAAGGAAAGGGAACCACACCTGGAGAGGGCAAAAGGGGGCAATGAGGATAATAGAGCTCTTCAACCAACTGGCTTTTTGTAAGAATTCTCAAATCAGACATACTGGGGAACAGGCATAAAGAAGACCAGAGGGCCAAATGTGGACTAGAGCATCTCTCGATGACTCCCGCTGAGGGGGGATCAAGGCAAAGTGCCTGCTGTATTTGTTGCCAAGGGAAAAGCAAAAACACTGCAGCAGTGTTGGCCACATTGATGGAAAATTTTATCCACCATCAAATGACAGAGATCACTCTTGAGGTATCAGAATGGACCTGCTGACTTTGACCCCTAAAACTTTGGATTTCCCAAGAATGTGCATTGCCACTAGAAAGTGGTTGGAAGAGATTGCCCACTGCAACACTCTCATAGCTTCTCGACAAAAGGGGGTAGGATGGAGTTCCCCCCTTGTCTGCTGATGTACCTCAATAGTCCCCAGAAGGAGAATCTAATGAAATGCCTGCAACGCTAATAGGACTCTCTTCTCTGGGACACTGATGTATGAATTCATCTCTTGGAAGGACCATCTGCCTTGGACTGTCCTCCTCAAAAAACACCCATCACAGTTGGAAGGCATCCATGGTCACAGTGGCTACAGAGGGAGACAGAATGAATGGACAACCTACATAAATGTTGTCTGAGTGGATCCACTAGCAAAGACAATTTATGCAAATCGAATTAAGTTTGACTGGGAAGGATAGAGGTTGTCGAAGAACAATCACTGAACAGCTACAGTCCATTGAAAAACACGCATATAGTAACATGCTAATGGGGCTATTATTATAGAAGCTACCAAGGAACCTAGGAACTGAAGGATAAGTCTGGCAGGAGAAGCAGGACGAGAAAGAATTTGCTGAACCTGGGACTTAATTGTACCTATATGATGAGATGGTAGAGAAGCAATTTGACTTACTGTGTTTAGATGAGCACCAATGAACTCCAGGCTCTGTACCAATAGTGGTTTGGATTTTGAAATGTTGACTGCAATGCCTACTGCTTGGCAAATTTGGAGCAAATAGTCCCTGGACTGTTGTATGAGATGCCTGGTTGGGGCAGTGAGGAGCCAGACATCTAAGTATGGAAACACTCGGAATCCTGGCAGTCTCAGGTGAGGTGCTACTAGAGCCATGCACCTGGTGAACACCCTGGGGGCTGTGGTTAGGTCAAAGGGCAGTACTCTGAATTTGTAGTGACTGGCACCTAGTTGGAAGCACAAGGACATTCTGGATCATCTTTGCATCTTCATGTGGTAGTACACATCCTGAAGGTCTACTGAGCACATCCAGTCTCCCTGTTCCAAAAAGGGAAGAATGGACTGAACCGTGACCATATTTGGTTCACCAAACTGATTTGTTTAGCTTGCTGAGATCCAAAAATCAGTCTCCAGTCCCCTGTCTTTTGTGGCACTAAAAAAAACCTTGAGTAAATCCCTGATTATTTCTGATCTGGTGGGACCTCCTGGATGACACTTTTTTTTCTAGCAGCCTTGAGGAGCCAGTCTTCTAAGTATGGAAACACTTGGAATCCTTGCAGTCTCAGGTGAACTGCTACCACTGCCATATACTTGGTAAATACCCTGGGGGCTGTGGTGAGTCCAAAAGGCAAAATTCTGAGCTGACAGTAACTAGCTCCCAACTGAAAGTATAGGTATCTTTGGGAGGATCTACTTATTTTGATGTGATGGTATGCATCCCGAAGATCAGTTGAGCACATCCAATCGTCCTTGTGTAAAAGAGGTAGCATGGACTGAACTGAACTGTGATCATTCAGAACTTTGATTTCTTCACATATTGGTTCAGACTGCTTAGATCCAAAACTGGTTTCAGATCCCCTGACTTTTTTGGCACTAAAAAAAACCTTGAGTAAGTTCTGAATCCTCACTGGTCTGGTGGGACATCCTGAATCTCTAGAGCTGCAGCTTCTCTCTGACTGAGTGGGACATCAGGAAGCATTCTTCTTTTGGATGAGGGAATCTAGAAAAATGGTATGCAATAACCTCTGGATATTATTTTTGTCACCCAAGAGTCTTTTGTTATAGTAGCCCAGCTGTCTGGGTGCAAGGACAAAATGCCTGCTGACTGCCTCAAGGGTCAAGCAGTTGGCATTGTGAAAGGGTCTATCCAGAAAGAAATCTTGGAAACTCTAGTTTTGTGGACCTCCTCTGCAGCGAAGACAGTGTCTTCCACTTGAACGCCCTCCTCTGCCTCTGAAGGAGTTGTCTCTGTGCGAATCCTGGAAAGATCCCTGGAATTTAAGAAACCAGACTTTCTTACTCTTCTTCGATTCCTTGAAAAGGATCATTGAGGAGTAGAAAAGTGAATACCTATGGCAGACAGGGTCTTCCTTTCTTGCTCATTGTGGAAAAGTGTTTCTTTCACAGAAGGGCCAAACAAGGATGCTCTATGAAAGGGGTCACTGATGAAAGAACACTTGAAAGGCTGTGCAAAATCGCATAACCACATCTAAACACGTCTCCTTATGGCAATGCCTGAACCAGCCACAAGTGAGGTACCCTCTGCTGCATGTGAAACCAACCTCATGGACATATTGGAAATACATAACAGAGTGGCCAGCTGTGAGGGTGATCTTTTGAAAGTCCTTTGGTCAAATCCCTCAGCAGTCTTGTAAAGTGCTCCAAATAACTCAGAGACCTCAAGGCAAAGGTTGCTGAAGCAAATGTGCATTTTCCAAACCTGTCAAATGTCCTGGACTTTCTGTTAGGGGGATGGGCCAAGGATCAACAGGGTCTCCTTTAGTCCAATAGGGTTTGTTTTTGGAGGAGCTAAAATTTTACCTGGATGATGTGGGATTGGTTCAACAGAATCTAGTTCCTTCCATGCCTGGCAAGAAACTAGGTCGGTGAACTCATCAGTCAGGGAAGTCATCCAAGACATAGATGGGCCAAACACCAAAAGCTTCCAAAAATACTGACTCCTCAGGGAAAGGATTATCTGAGGACCAACCGCCTTTCTGCTTAAGGATCTACAAAAAGTCTCCAAATGAGACATCATTGGGTGGTGATCTGGGAGACCTTTCCCCTTTGTTGAAGTTAGTGCCTTTGGTGAGGGATTCCAAGGAGGAATCTATATACCTACTTTTCATGTTCTCTTTCAGTGAACCTCCTCAGTGGGATGCTCTGGGAATGTGTCCAAACAAAAGTGTAGTACCTCTGTGGGAGCTGTCTGGATGCTAGTTGGTACTGGCTGTCCCTGTAGATTAGGTCTGATGGTATTAGAACTCTCAACAGTGGGAAGATGAATAGGATCTGAGGAAGTATGAGAGATTGGATCTCTAGAATGAGACAACACTCTCTCCACAACCTTGAAGGCTGATGGATCAGAAGATGCCATGGCCAGCTGCAACAGAGCAGAGAGTCTCAAAATAGACAAGCCATGACTTTGTCCGGATCCATGCCTTGAGGAGGGGGTTGGACCTGAGCTGTCTAGGGCTGAGGCTCACATGGTGAAGGACATCATCAGAGTAGCTCTGCATCTTAGGCCACAGGATCACCCCCACCCTCCAAACTTGAATAGTACTACTGCTGAGTTTAAGTGCAATTCCAGGGAAAATATTAAAAAGGCTTCTCTGCAATTAAGACTTTTCTTCATATTAGAAGCACTGCATGTCGTAACTTTCAACACAAAGACTTAGTGTTAATGCCTTTATATACCGAGGTTTTTTGTTGTTTAAAGCGTGCACACTTGCAGAGGCCTGTCTAGCTAGCCCAGTTTTCCTAACTCCAATCCTGAGTAAGACCCCATTTCAGACACTAGTTGATGACACACTGCTGGATACTGTACCTCTCTCTCAGGGTTACAAGCCAAAATGTTTAATTTTTATCTATGGCTTTTACATCCAACTGTGCCGTTTCCCCAGTTTCATCTGTGACCAGTCAATATTAGACTATTTTTGTATGGCAATAGCTATTCACTTCCAAACTAAACTGCACTACCCCAGAATTAAGTAACACCAAAAAAATTAACTTGTGCTAGTTTAGTTCCCCCTTGAACTGTACTGCCATTTACTTAACTGCAGTTCATCTATTCTCTTGGTACTCCCTCCATATCACTTACCTGCAGTTTGAGTCAATTGATTGTTTTTGTTTGAATTGCCCATCCTCCAGAATCTGGCTGAGAGACCTGTCAATCACTCACACAGGACTCCTTCTGCAATTAGACCCTACCCTCCTCACCCACTAAGAATGCATAGGACAGAAGTTATATAAGGGCCAGATAACAATGGCGCCATCTTTATAACGCACTAATACTTCTCTTCTGCAGTCATCTCCCCTCTCTGTGAAGTGTGCTCAGTGTAAGTTAAGTGTTATTTTTCTGTTTTTGCAGCAACTGATACCACTGTACTCTGGAATAATGTTACAGCCATTTTGATTGAATTAATAATCTAATAGTCTCCTTAACTATTTTATTTTATTCTAAGCTAAAAGGCAAACAAAAGAAAAATTAAACAAATTAATGTTACAAGAGAATTTGGTAGGGAACTTGTGATATACTTACACCCATTAATTTTTCATTCTCACTGTTCTGCCCAGACCCAGTGTATTTTTTAAAAAGTAAGAAAGTAACCATAAATAAGTTAACACCAATCATTAGCAGACTGGAGTTCCGCTGTGGCGACCCCTAACTGGGAAAAGCCGAAAGAAAAACAACAACATTTGTATTCAGCATTTTGAGAATGTTTTTATAATACAATATATTTTTTATTAACAATCTCTTTGGATATAACTGTATTTAACAGATGGGAAGTGCTGATTGGTTGACTTCATTATGTACACTATTTAAATATGAGTAGTTTGGATGTGTCTTTAGCTTCTGAAGAAGTCTTGTTAATGAATAGTGAACATTAAAGTTTGACTATGCTAAAACTTGTCATTTGTGGTTCTCCACGTGCATTTTTGGTGGAGGTTTTTTTTTTGGTGATTTGCTTACACCAAACTACTACTCCCACAAAAAACACAAATCACCTTAGGTATGCGAGGGTTAGGAAGAGAAATCCTAACAAACATCACTTGTATATATACAAACACTCCACTGGAAAACACTTTATTCCATACTACACATAGTTCCATAAAGACAAACTCACACAAACTTTCCTATCAGTCCCAAACTATTTAGAGACAGCTCAATACTACACATGCATAAATTCCACAGAACTCCATCCTACACTACTAAAATATCATTCAGATCCAACTTAGAAGTAGGACATACAATTTAAACACATACTACCGATCACAAAGTGCCTACTTATATCAGGTGACATACACCCAAACCCAGGTCCACTTAATAGCCCACCCTCAAACAAACAAAACTCTGACCTGGTAATTCTCAACATCAACCCCAGGAGGACATACAATGAGCTTCTTGACCTACATGCATTTATAACCCACTACTTCCCAGACATACTAACAATCACTGAGACCTGGCTAAAACCCAACACACAAAATGAAGAAATCCTCCCACCAGGACAAAATATCTTAAGACTAGACAGAGTAGGCAAGAAGGGAGTCGGAACTGCAATTTTCTTTAAAAATAACCTCAAAATGAAATCTCTACAAATCCCACTTCCCAAGTTTCAAAATGCAAAAGTCTTGGGTACAATTCTAAATTTAAACAATAACAAAAAAAGTAATATTCTTTGCTGTTATATTCCCCCAGGAAACAACTCCCCTACTACTGAGGAAATATTACAGTGGACCTCAGAGAATTTACAACAAGAAACTATCTTACTAGGTGATCTAAACACCGACTGGATAGCTTGCAATTCTAACAACCCCCCTAATCGTATTAATCTCTTTGTTTTTTCACAACTCATTAAAAACCTACTAGAGTTGATAAAAAAAACATAAACAATCCATTCTAGATTGGACACTAGTCAATTGCCCCAAACTACCAGACACGTTGTTTACCAGATGGTCTCAGTGACCATCTCCCCACTTTTGTCCTATGCAAACGCACCAACATACTCAAGCCCATAACTTTTAGACAAGTTAGAAATGACCGTAAACTAAACATACAGGAGCTAAACTCTACTCTAAAACAAACTAACTGGAAACCACTACTAACCCTAGATTCAGACCAAGCCATTGAATACTTTAACAGTACTCTTTTAAATGGTCCTAAACAAAGCTGCACCCATTAGAAAAATCAGAGTCAAGGCAAACTATGCACCATGGCTGAGTAGGGACACTACAGCCTTACTGAAGTCTAGCGATAAAGCTTGGAAAATCTGGAAAAGGGATAACACTAGGATAGCCAAACAAAATTTCCAACAACTCAGAAATCAGTCAAGAAACAAACCAAACTAGATAAAAAAGGACTATTTCCTCGGGGTCCAAAACAAACACTCGAAATACCCCCAAAAGTTTTGGCATGCTATCAACTCCCTTCTAAAACCAGGTAAAATTACCAATCCAGCCCCCTCCTCAGGCAATACCAAAGACATACCATCCCAATTTAATCACTATTTTACAGACTCTATCCTAATTCTATCATCCCAGCTATCCTACAACAACCATACACATATGCCTATCAAATGTACCGACAATATCCCCTCCTTTGCTCTCTCACCAGTTCCTATTTCCACTATTAAAAAACTCATCCTAAAACTAAAGCCAACCACCCTTGCAGCTGACAGTCTACCAGTCAACTTCCTAAAAATCGCTGCTGAATCCCTATCTTACCCAGTTTCTATCCTTATCAACCGCTGCATATAGGAAGCCTACATCCCCCACCTCTGGAAAGTTTCATATATTATACCACTTCATAAAGGTGGCAATTCTTATGAATTCTCAAACTACCATCCTATTGCCATTCTATCCCCCTTATCTAAACTGTTTGAGAAATGTATTCACTCTCAAGTCATGAAATTCCTAAACACAGACAATCATCTCCTCCAAGTAACATGGCTTCCGGCAAAATCACAGCACAACAACTGCTCTCCTCTCTTTCACCAACCAGGTCAACCGTGACAGAAATAACAATAATTTTGTTTCTGCAATATTTTTAGATCTCTCAATGGATTTGATATGGTCTCACACACCAAACGTCTAGACTCTCTGTCCTCCCTTATCCTTTGCCCCTTCCACTATTGCCTGGTTTAAAAGATATCAGTCATATAGGCAGCAATCAGTTCAGTGGCAAGGCATACAACCTCCTTCACTCTCAACTACAATAGGCGTACCACAAGGCTCGATTTTAGGCCTAATACTCTTCATATTTACCAACAATCTACACACCTCAACCCAGCATGCCTCCCTTATACAGTATGCTGAATATTCAACTCTTATCTGCTCTGCTCCATCACTTTTCACTCTACAACAACTCACACAAGAATTCTTTGGTTTTGTAGAAAGTTGGATTACTGATATTCAACTAATCCTAAACTCCAATAAGACAAAATTGCTACTTTTCACCCCCAACAAATCTATCCCATCCCCATCCTTTTCAATCTCTTCCAAAAATGGTACCATCACATCTCCCTCTGACCATACCAAACTCCTCGGCGTAGTAACTGGCAATAACCTACTCTTCGATGTCCGTATCTCACAAACCATAAAAAAAGGTCCACAAAAAAAATGGGAACCCTATATAGGCATAAACAATTCCACTCAGAACAGGCATGGATCATTCTAACCCAAACCCATCTACTTTCCACTCTAATGGATGCAGCACCAATTCTAACCCAAGTCAGAAAACTTGATCTCACCAGACTTGAATCATGTTGCAATAAAATTACCAAGTTTGCTAACAACTCCACCTTTAGCACCCATCACTGTCAATCTCTAGGGGAACTACGATGGTTAGAACTTCCCCAGCTACTCAATTACCACCAGCTAGTCATTGCCTTTAATATTGTTAGACATCCTGAAAAAAAACAGCACTAAGCCAGTTACTTTCTTCGTACAAAACTAATTGTCCTCTCTGATCCACTGAGAAATCCCTCCTCTGCATCTCTAAAGCTAACAACTCAGAGAAAGCTTTTTTTTCTCATGCCAAAGCTAGATCATGGAATAACCTCCCCCCTTCTCTGACCTCTGCCCTCACTAACACACGTTTCAAAAATGATCTCAAATCACATCTTATGAATACATGGCTATGTCCATGCATCACATGAATCTCACAATCTCAACACATTTTACACCTTCCTTCCTGCTATCTCTACTGTATATATGCTACAGTTAGGTATCTTGCTATCAAGTTGAAATTGGACAATATGTCATGTCTAATCATGATTTTTTATTATTTTATCCTATCTCACAAATCAATGTTAAAGCTTTGATGTATGAGACTCTCTGTCTTTGAAAAGGCAGCAAACCAAAGACCAGGAAGGAACCGGACCACAAAACGTATAAGCTTTCGTTCATTTAATAAAACACCACAAACTTCATCATGATGAAGTTTGTGGTGTTTTATTAATGAAGTTTGTGGTGTTTTATTACACGAACAAAAGCTTATATGTTTTGTGGTCCAGTTCCTTCCTGGTCTTTGGTTTGCTGCTTTTTCATTTTTACTTTGTTCTTTGGAGTTGTTTAGCAGTTTTTAGACTCTCTATCTTTGTAAATTTACTCACTTACTGCTGATGTATTGTTTACTGTTTAGAATGGATTGTATGAGACTTTTTATGTCTGTACTTACCTCAATTATCACTGTTATACGATTGTATTACCATGTTGATGTTAATCTAATTGTGGAGCTTTTCTCCCCAGGCCTCTGCTGTAAATGGATCTGTGTCCAGTCAAACTATCCCTGCAAACAAATGTAAAATAAAATAAAATAAATAAATAAATAAAAAATAAGATCCCAGCCCTGCAGATCCAATGCTAATGCTTCAGCTCCAAGACTCATCCTGATCCAAAGGAACAGGAGAAGAACTGGTCAGGGGAAACCGTTGAAGTCAAAGATGGAATCCCTTTCTGCTCCAGTACGGGTACTCTTGGAACTCTTGGATCCAGGGGCTCTGAAACCGAAGGCCGGACTGGAGAAGGAGATGCAACTGTATGGGATGTGGAAGGAAGGCTCACAGATATGATGGGATACAGTGCTGGTATAACCCCATCTGGAGCTGAGATCTGAGGAACTTTCTCATCATCCTATCCACTTCAGCTTCAAAAAGACATCTAAGAGTGTCTCCTCGGAGTCTGCATGAAAGGGGTATGAAACTGAGGAGAAACAGGGTCAATAGCAAACTGGGGTGAGCGAGTTTTCGGAGTATGAGACATTCCAGAAGTTGGATCCAATAGGTTTTGGATCTGTAGACTGAGCAGGATAACTGCCTGAAATAACTACTGGTTCTTTGGACTTAGGATCCGGAGTTTTTATTTTTGGATCCGATGATCTATGTATTTTCTATGGAGGTTCTGAGGATGATAAAGTCTTCGAAGAGTTAGGTGGAGATCGTTTGCTATGCTCCAATGGAGCCTTTGACGATTTACTGGGGGACTGAGCCCTGGAGGAGGAAGAAGCTGAAGGAGGTAACAACCCTTTGAGGACTGACTTATTCCTCCCATCAGCAATAGCCCTCAAGTTAAACACAGCGCAAATGGTACAGTTTGTACCAAGGTGTGCTGCCCCTAAACAATAAATGCACTCCCTCTGGGCATCCAAATTTGGAATTCTGTGTCCAAAGAAAGTGCATTTTTTAAAACCTGTAGGTTTTTCAGCCACAGTTCTATAAAAATTAAAAGTGAGGAAAAGACAGAAAAAGATAGGATTTTATTTTAGAGAAAAGAACTACCAAAAATGGTAGTGAAAAATACCCTGTTAAACTGTATGGGATGTGAAAGGAAGGCATAGGTGGAAAAAGGTAAAGAAAGAAAAAGTACCAGCAATGGTACGTAGAAAATTACCTTAGTGAGGGAGAACAACTAAGGGATAAGAAAGACAGAAAGCTAAGAGGGAGGAAGTACTTCAAAATATTTAAAAATGTAAGTAAATAATAAAATAAGCAAGTAAATAGAGGCTTTTAAGAAAAAAACACTTAGGAAAACATTTGGTAATACAAGGAAAAATGCTCAGAGAGGATCCACATCCATGTGATTTGACGGCAAAAGAGATCTAACGTATGGTCTAACGTCTGTGGAAAGTGGCCAAGTCAGATCAGAGGATGTATTCATAACCCATTTGTTGAGAAAGAATGAAAAGGACAACATCAGATTATTGCATTTCTCAGCAAACAATGCTCAGAAGTCTGAAGACTAATTGCTTACACCTGCAGACAGCTTGCCACCACATAAACCCAAGAACAGATTGTACAGCTGTCTTCAACAGCAGACTTCTCAACTCCTACTGAACATTTACTTGCTAAAGAAAAAAAAAACAAGCTATTATCATTCTACATGTAAAAGACTTAGCACTTCTCATGGCATTTATCATTTTCTTATTTTTTCAAGCCTACAGGCCTTACAGAAAGCATTTGTTTTTAAATTAAGACAGGGGAGTTAATCTGGACCTCCACCCAAGCAAAAATAAGAGAAAACGTTTCAACTCCACGTATAATATAATCAGGGTACTTTACCCAACATCCCAGGACTACAGGATATGAACTTAAACATGCTTTTGTAGAGCCTTTCTCCCCTTTTTTCTTCCCTTTTTACAGTGTAATGCCTATATTTCTTAAAACAAAAATGTACTTGTTGATTTTAGTATCCTAATCACATATAACAATCACTTGAAAGACTCACCCTCATATTTAAGATGCCTGACTATATACTACACAAATCTGCTTTAATATATAATGTAGTTTATATTATGAAATGTTTTATACAAATATTAAGAACAAATGTTGTTTATCTTACAGTTACTTTTTTCCCTTTTAGCGCCCTTCTAAACATTAATGACTTAAAGTGGGGTATATGCTTTACAGTCTACCCACAAGCTTAACAAAGCCAATAAAAGCCCAGTCTTTCACAGCCTCTTTTCTTACAAAGGCATATTTCACAAATGTAACCAATGCTTTATAATAATTTCACATTTACTCACTAATTTCACTGTTGCTTGTTCCTCCCAACACCAGACTCCTGTTCAAGTCCAAGATAGTCCCAGTTCTTCTAGTCAACTCCTGTACTTTTTTCTGTGCCTCATTAATTTCCCTTACATTGAAAAGGGTTTAACCTGCAACGTCTCTCTGTGAGCTTTATTGTCAGAGGAATGAGAAAAAGAGTCCCCTTCTGTTTGATGGTTCTCTTTTTATTGGATAATGTTTGTATTTCCTCCGTAGTCTGTTCTACATCAAAAAATGTCTTTGATCCTCCAGGTAAAAATATTCCGATGACAGCTGGATACAGCAGCTTGATCATCATAACTGCCTCTCAGCAGTCCTTGATTGCTGTAATAAATTTACTTCTCGTCTGCCTGGTGTACAGTGAACAATCATTTTTACACAAATACTCTGTCTCAAATTTTTTTATACTTTGCCCTTCTGCTACAATTTTGGCCAGATTTACTATTTCTGCTGGTATGATTGCATCTTTACTAATACAGTTCTTGGTTGCTTTCTCATTGTCAGGTTTAGAGTCTACACTCATTGTGCCCTTTCAATTAAAAAAAATCATGCTGCGGATTACCAGTCTAGTTGCTTATTTGTTCTTTCATAACACTAATAGTCTGTTCCTTCCAGTTTCTTTGGTACAATAGAAAATCTCAGATTTTCTCTGTGTGCTCTGTCTTCTAACTCTACCATTTTTTGAAACAGCTTTTCTTGAGAATTCTCATAATAAGCCAGCCTTTTCTTCATTTCATCCTCTGATTTTTCAGTTTTATCACTTCATCTGAATAGCTAGTTAAAGCTTCTTCCATTTTCCAGCCTTGAGTTATTTGTGTGATATACTCCAATGTTTCATTTAGTTTAATCAGTTTTGAGTACATTTGAATTATATTTTCCTCTAAATTACAGGAAACCATTTCTTGCAACACAGCTGGAGCTAGAACTGCTTTTTGAAGAACAGCTGCAGGATTCTTCTGAGCTAGTGTTTTCTCTTCAACTTTTCTAGTTGACTTTCTTTCAGGTTCTCTAAATTTCTTCTTTGCTGGCATCCTGGCAATGTACTTACGAGCCAGTAAATTAATTTATACAAGCTGTCAGAATTGCTAGCTCTTATTTCTCAGTTTCTTTTTTCACATTAGGGGAGATTAAATTAAGCTGTTTATCAGTGTGAAGCCATCTCTGAATTCTAGCCGGATCACTTTTTTCTAGGTAAGAAAGTTCTCTGTCCATTACCGAAACTGGAGAAACTAAGGGATTAATCATAGCAAGGAAAAGTCTGGGTGAGGATTGCTGAAAGGATGTGTTAGAAGAATTCTGAAAGGCCTCAAATGAAGAGGCTACTCTAGAAGATGAGGCCACTGCAGAGGGAACCATACTTGTCATGACTAACAAGAAGTTACAAGAATAACCTTGGCTTTGTACACTCTGGTGTCTGGCCCGCTGCAAAAACCTGAGGATCTGAGAAAATGGAAGAGCAGCACTGAGCAGTTATGGTGGCCACCTCTAGATGACTGCATTTCACTAACACCTTCTAGGGGAGGAAGAAGGGAAAAGAAGCTGCTGTATTTGCCATTTTTTGGGGACTCAAATAGTGTGCAGCATGGCATACCTCCTATGACGGAAACATTTCCATGCTATAGACTCAATGACAGACAACTTGTGCAACATCAGAAATACAGTGATCAAGCCAATCCACTAAAGAGCTGGAGGCTGATACCCCAGTAATGTTTTCACTGTGGATGTTAACATCAGCTTTGGAAAGAAAGCCCTGAAAGGTTAGCACAATGAAAAAGACTGCCACCATTTCCAAAACATTTAGATGCATACTGGCCAGTGTCTCTAAACACACACCATGGACTGTGCCACTGAAAATGCCTTCCACCCTATGGCACAGGCATCGATAATGACAATCACAGCCAGAGTGGGAGCTTGAAAAGTTCTGCCCAGAGAAAGGGTGGAATCATATGCAGCCACCAACTCACCTGTTCTTTGCATTTCTAGGGAGATGTTTATCTAGAAGGTCATAAGATCCATCAGCTTATTTTACTGAACTTGCAAGAACCATACCCCCATGTGAGACTTGTCACCAGAAACCATGCATACAGTGTGTCTACAAGTCCCAAGGCCCAAACACAGAAAGCAGTAGCAACAGATTGATTCTGAAAATGTGACAGAGTGTAGTCTTGAGGGGATAAAATCCTCTCTGTAGATAGATATGCTAGGCAAGACAGTGTCCAATGTGTAAGTGAGGAATGTGAACTTCTGCACTGTCAACAGCTGAAACTTTACAGTGTTCACTAGGGCTCTCAAGGACTTGAACAGTGTTAGAAGTTTATCTCTCATTGCCAAGAGACTATCCATAATTGGGCCAGGTATAAACCGGCTGTTCAAGGACAGAAAATCTTGGCATCTTACAGTCTTTTGTTGATTACAATAATGGACATGCACTTGGTGAACACCTTGGAGGCTATGATAAGCCCAAATGATTGTATGTGATAAGCCCAAATGATTGTATTCAGAAGTGTTAATGACTAGTCTCTACTTGGAAGCACAGAAATCTCCTGGTTTACTGAGCAATTCAGACATGGAGACAGGTGTCTGGGGAGTCCAAAGAGTACATCCAGTCTCCTTTTGACATGCAAGGAAGGATCAACTGCATCTTGAGTATGCACAAGGGCTCATTTGGAGTTTATTGATTTAGCCATTCAAATGGAAAACAAACCTGATGTCCTTCACTTTTTCTTGCACTAAAAACCATCTTGAGTAAAAGCCTAGAACTGGTCAGGTGGGACCTCCTAGGTGGATCTCTTTTTAAAGAAGGTTTAGCATCTCTTTTCTTGCAGCAGTTTTTTTGACTGGGTGGGATATCTGAAAGAGAGGGTCTATATTATATCATCGAATGCTTAAAAAAGTGAACAATGAATATTCAACCCCATGTAAGTGAAAGCTTACAATCTCAAAAGCTCAGAACAGTGATTTTTTTCCAAGGGAAAAACAGTTGCTGTTCCAAAAAAAAAGAAAAAGAAAAAGAAAAAAAAAATTAAATACATAAAGTGGGGGGCTGTGCCTCCCACCCCCTACTTAAATACACCAATTCTGAGATCGCAATACAGTGCCGAAAATGGCAAAGTAACAGAAGTGGCCAAGCAAATTATTTTCCTGGGAAAGAATTTGCTTAAAAGCCACTTTGCTATTTTGCCTTTTCATTGTTTTAAGTTTGACCACAACGCATTCAATAGAATGCGTCTTCGGTCATCTAATAGGAACCTGAAAGAGAAAGAAACTGCAGTTTAAATGCAAGGAAGGAATGGAATTTTGTAGCTACTAATTATGACAAACCCTATCCATCTGCCCAGTGAGATGACTGTCAATACGACCATGTGAAGGAATTTGGAAACCCATTGCCTCCAGGTGGTATGGGTGGGGAAGGTCTTAGGGAGTAGACTGCTGGCTCCCAAAACAGGGACAGTAGTGCCCCTGACTACTTTGCTAATCACTATTACTGTCTTTGGGCTGATAGCTGTTCTGAAAATTGCACCTGAACAATGGCCTTTCCCAGAATCTTTGCAAATGCACTACTGCTAATCATGCCAGATCCACAACTGATCAGGTTTGACTGTGCTCTTACGAATGAGTGTTGGAGAGTTTCAAATTTAACATCAACAACAGTGGGGTATTGACTTATTGCTCTTCTTTCTCAAGACTGGTTTTAAATGAGGAAATGAAATATAAGGTCCCATCAAAAGGGCTGTCTGTAAAACCGGTCTCAGTTTCTTCAGTAAAACTAGTTACCTAGTTAGGTGAAGGCAGGCATGATGACATAGCATGCCATGACACAAAAAAAGGAAGCCAGCAGACAGTGGCAAACTGTGGATTTATTAGACTCCTATAAAAAACATAGATAGTCAAAACCAACAAACCGATTTCAGCTAACACCATTTCTTAGCCTTCATCAGTGTAAAAAATGAATGATTTTAGACACATTTAAATATCATTCATATAAATGCATGTTCAACAACCATTGGTTCCTCACAAATTTTCATTTAACCCAGGTGAAAATAATGCACCCAATTTGACTATCCATTTCTTTTCTTTCACAATTAAAAGGCTATGCCAGCCTGCTTTAACAGCTCTATTGCCCAAGATTTTGTCTACGACTGTAAATTTAAAGGAAGCACTGGGATGTTTATTGGTATGTTTAAATAGAGCATTAGTAGGTTTCTTTATTCCTGATTTCACTTAGATGTTCAGAAATATGGATCCTTAAAGGCCTAGATGTCTGACCAACATAGAATGCAGAGCAAGTGCAGGTAGCTAGGTAAACCAGCCAATCAGACCCACAGTTAGCAAAAAAGTGGATATCAAAAACATTGCCTGTATTCTGACTAGTGAAATCTTTTGTCTTGCTAACATTCTTACAATGAGTACAGTGGCCACAGGGTACACAACCTACTAGTGGGTCCCCAGTCAGCATTCTTTGACTAAAATTATTGGGACCTCTGAGAATTTGCTTATAGTGGCTTAGCTGGGAACCAATATTCCTCCCCTTACAAAATGAAAACAAACACCTTTCATCCAAAATTGTGGAAAGGTATTCATCAGCCTGTAATATGTTCCAATGTCTCTGCACACTATTACGCAAGAGATCCATATTTCTGCCATAAGTGGTCACTAGGCGGGTGACTGCCTGATTATTCACTGTTTTTTGTTTGTACTGTAAAGTCTCCCGCCTGTCTATAATGGGGACAGAATTGCTAGCAGTTAGGACATCCCCCATGGCATAACCCCTAGCCTTAAACATAGATATAAGGTCCTACTTATGATGTTCATAGGTGTTGTCCACTGAACAGATGCGTTTAACTCTAAGAAACTGGGACTTGGGTATGTTTCTGCAGTCATGGGGTGGATGATAGCTGGAGGCATGGAGAAGGGAGTTATACTGAGGGTACTTGTGATATACCTGTGTAACTAGGGAGTGGTCCTCATTCCAACATCCAAAAATTTGATACTCTGGGAATGGTAATTAGCTGTAAAATTAATACCCCACTTATTATCGTTCAAGTACTCTACAAATTCCCTAAGATATATAACAACCGATCTCCATGCCATCCAGCAATCTTCCAAAAATCTTCTCCAGTTGTCGATTTCATCCAGGTATATGTTGTGACTACTATCATAAATCAAAAACTCCTCTACATAAGCCATGAAGCATATAGCATGCCATGAATCAAATGCTGACCATCCTAGTTGCACCATCTATTGCAATTACAGAAAAGCGCAAGGTTACATAAGAAATGGATGAAAGAGTTAACATTTGGGACTGGGGCTTTCTGTTTATATCTGACAATCCATCCTGAGACCAATTAGTTTGGTTAAAAGATCCTTCTGGAATCAAAGCATATGGAATAGTTTACAGCCCTCAAAAAGACATGCAGGATATGTAATACCCCTTACCCAATCCATCTAACGTGCATGACTCTTTGCCAAGGTGGGTGGACAGCTGGGATCTGTACAGTGTGAGCCTTCTTTAGAGCTATCAGCCTATGGAGTCCATATGCGGTGTCTGCAAACAGCATGGCCAGTCCTTAGGAGGATGGAGGATCTTGTCAGGTCTCTTCAGAGTAGGGGCCAACATATCAGGGTTTTGCCATGCAGACTTGATCACTAGTTAAACCATCTTATTAACTGGGAAGATAGCCCAGAAGGATGTTTTAAGAAACTTAAAGACCTCTTGTAGAATGCACTCAGCTGAGGAACATATTTGCAAAACCATCTTAACTTCATCCTCATCATTTATAATACGTTCCTAACTTCCTAAATTTCCTCACCCTCATTAATATCTGGGACTGCAAATGTTTTAGGTGAGGCTAAATGCTTCCTCTTGCATTTATTCTTCTTTCCTGTCCTTGGAAGAGAAAGGTCCAGGGATGAAGACAATTCCTGTCTGGATAAGACAGGTGCATAATGCTATGGGCCAATGATCTATTAATCTTCTATGGGGGGGGGGGGGGTAATGGTAGTTGGATAAGAAATCTAAGAAATGTCTTTCCTATGCTAAGACCAAGACAGGTGCCAGGATAAACACAGACAGATGCAGGGAATCCTGCATTACTTTTATCAGGATCATAGGATCATAAGAAGTTACTAGGCTATCAACCTGGAGGTCATTTCAAGCCTAGCCATTTCGTCCCAGTGTAATACCATAGATACTCTAGTTAATACCCAGGATTGTATTTAGTGATGACTGCCCATGTCCAGGAGGGTGGTGGTCTCTATCCCTGGTATGAATTTATGGTTCCCCATCCAATCACCCACGTTCCTTTTGAACAGTGTCATAGAGGTGCTCTGCTGCACATTAATCAGCAAGCCTATTCCAAAGATGCGGCAGTCACTGGGAGACAAATCTGTCCCTCCAGCACCTCCTATTCAAGTCAGAGGTCATATTTAGGTCCCTGGAACAGGTAGCTCTAGTTCCGTTTGATTTACTGATGTGCAGCAAATTCATTAGGTTTGGGTCTGAGATTGCTCTGAAATCCAGGCATAAGTCTCCCCTAAGAAGTCTATACAATACTTTAGTTGGTCTGGTCTGTGTAAGGCATGTGTTGGAATCCCTTGATCTTCTTTATTAGAAACCTCTGTGATCTCACCAATTGCTGCAGGTGCTTTATACAGTACATGCCAAATGGGGCGTTATACTCAATAATGGGCCTGATTTGTGACGATTATACAGGGGATATAACCTCCTTTGCACTAGAGGCAATGCCATTGCTAATCAAGTCTGCTATGAAGAAAGCCTTCCTTACTACAGTAGACATATGGTTGTCAAAGTTAAGACAGCAGTCTACTTGTGATTCCAGATCCCTTGCCATTTCATAGGTACATAGGGTACTGTTGTTAATCTGA